>NC_090922.1:413814075-414117105 GCF_040938575.1 Ambystoma mexicanum
GCCACCCATTATTCTATCCCAGGACAAACTAAATCCATAGACTGGGTGGATGTGGGGATGAGCTATCGCCGCCCACATTCACGCCAGAATAGGAGAACTGCGCAGTTGGCACGAGACCACTCCAAAGATACAACCTTCTTGTGGGGTGTTCCACATCACCACTCTACTGTAAGGATGTCATCAAAACAATGTTAAGCAAGGGTCCTATACTGTCAAGCAAAAGACCATTCTATTGAAATACAGTAATTCAAGACAACTCAAAAATGGATGCAGTACCGACAAATTCCCCAAGGCGGCGCTAGCGGTCTAAACTCTGACAGGGAAACTGTATTTAGGAGTTGCAAGAGGGACTTCAAAGCTTGTTAGTTAATTGAAAATTTAGCCACCTGCTGTTCCCAGAGGCCAAGAGACTGGGAAACCTTAACACCTCAGAGATTCCACCCCAGGAGGCAGAATATCACATGACCCTGTTGATTGATTGATGAGAGACTTCCAGGCAGCCTGCTGGAGCCCACACAAAAGGCTCTTTCTGTTGAATGGGGTATGTTAATTTTGAGTGTTTCCTGTCAACAGCCCTCTGCCAGCAAGGAGAGACATGTGATCACTGACCCACCCAGACTCCTGGAGGTGGACCCAAACACTTTGGGGGAGTTGAATTGCAACAAATATATATTTTATAGAAACAGTGATAATTTATTGTAACCAAATGACAGGAATGTACAACTTTTTTGGGATTTGAGTCCAAACTCCAATTTGTACCATATTCTGGGGCCAAACCCCACTAATTATGATTACTGTAGACAATGTGTTTAAACTAGAGACATGGAAAGTTACTGGGATATATGTGGAAGGGAAATGTACCTTTGTATAATTTTTGATGAAAAACCAATGTTGAAAAACCCACTAAAATCGAAAATATTTGAATGCAAGCTCCTAGAAACGCCAGAGTCGGGACAGGGGCTATCTTTAGTAATATATGATGTGTGTATGTGATGTCAAACAACTGTGTACCTAGGAAATATGTATTTGGAACAGAAATAGGTTTGTGTGCAATTTGACAAGGGGAGGTTCCTCTGACCATAAAACCTACAGCATCACTCTGACACTCCATTTCTTCCCCCCAATCAAGGGAGAGAGGAAAGCTTGGCCAATGATAAGTGAGAGGGGCAGGCTTAGCTAGGCCCAGGCACACACCCATTTTCAAAACACATAAAAAGAGACTGCTGGGACAGGTAGGGACATTCAATTCCATTTGCTGCGGAGCATGCTGACCGACGACTTCACATCCAGAGATCCAGACTTCAAATCCATCAATCTCCAGAACCTGTAGCAGAAATTAACTCCAGAATTTGTAGCAGAGAGGCCTGAATCCACCAGCTGAATCCTCTTCAGCAGGCCTCAAAACCAACCAAACTATTCAACAGCCGGGCGAGCTGTTTGAATTTTTGCCAAGAATTTTTGCAAGAACCTGTAGCAGTATCCAGAAAGCAGTGCTGTATCCGGAACCCAAGAGAACCACAAACCAGACCGTTGTGAGCAGATCCGGTGCTTGACAGACCCAGAGAGCAGAGCTGACCCAGATAGCCGGGACTTCAGAACCACCCGCCGGAAGTCCCGTCCAAGTTGTCCAGCTCGTGACGAGGCCTATTTCAAATTGATATTGTGAGTACCTAGCATAACTGTGCAGAACCAATCTCTTAGTTAAAATAATCTAATCCAAACTATTTTAACCTAAGTAGAACAGCCTCCTAGAAATCGTGTCATCTGTCATTTTTAAAGCTGCACAACTGTCACCTGTCAATTCTGCAGCCACAAGCTGTCACCTGTCATTTTGAGTTTTACTTTAAATCCGAAAATCTACCTTTATTAAATCGTCCGTATCTCTGGAACCGTTTGTCCTAGGTACTAGATTTAACTTTCCTCTAAAAGCTTAGAATCTAAGCTTTCCAATGAACCTAGAACCTACTCCTTATACTTTTTCCACAATCACGATTTACGCACTCACGTATTTACTGCGATTTTGGCTCAATTTCTCCACTTGTCAAAATAGCAGCTCCATTCTTTCTTTTGTTAAAATCCGTTTGCAACTTGGTAATAACTCATAGAGCATTCCTAAAGTGAGCCTGAACTAATACCAACATGCATCTCCCACTCACCCTGAATCTCTAGAGGGAATTAAAATCAGTTGGCACATTTTCCCATCCATTGCCATCACATTTAAAAAGCATTTTGGGCCTGTGTTTCAAACTCCTACCTGTTTCCTCTAAGCTTGCTGGGGGGGGAACTGAATTTCGTATTGTATTTGATTGCATTCCTGAGAACTGTGTGCTCCTCTTTCCATCTCCTTCCATTTCTTACATTGCATAGGGGAGGGGGGTGAATTGCCAGAGAAAAAGTGATTATCTTATCTTTTGCTAAAATCATATCAGGTATTTCTGTATTGCATTTTATTCCTCATTGCATTTCCTTGAAACCATAAAGCATTTTCAGCTACCTCATCCTCTATACTACTCCTAACCAAATCAAGTGTACCACTGTAACATTACCCATTGTGGACCCACATCATATGTCTCAGTGTACTATCAGATATTAATAGATTATAAAAGTGTGATAGATATATATTGTTGAATTGTCCAAATAAACCTTTTAAATTTGCAAAACAAACCTACTTCTTGGCTCAGTGGGGTCAGGGGGATTCTAAGAGGGGGGTGATATACAAGGGTTGTCATCCAGAGTACTGAACTGGATATAAAAATACATCAATAAGGGTTTTCCTCAGCATCCCAGACTAGGCATTGACTTAGCTGTAGTGTTGATTGAATATTGCTTACACCGTATGAACCATAAAAACAAATAATGCGTTGCCCATCTCTACTTCTTCCAGGGACTTGCCTACTCCTACACACTTGTGCAAAGTAGCCTGTTTTTCCACATGACCAACATGGTCCTGGTCCACCAAATCTCGGCCCTACGCCTCCAAAATATTCCTCTAACTCTATGGAATCCCCCTCTTCCTCAAGAATACCCACCCTGGTAGACATCATGATATCTACCCTGATACGCTATATTATCCAGATAAATTTCAGTCCTTCCTGTCCAATCCCATACCATTCTCTGTTGCCCTGGTCCAGTCCATGGTTCTACCTGCTCCACAGGTGGCCCCATAATCACTGCCCCTCAATACTCAAGGTTGCCCATTTTGTGTACCAACGTTGATTCAGCCTTCTTCACATTGTCCACCATGTCCTTCTCCCTTCTCCCTCTCATGCCTTTTTCTACAATGGTGTATTATGATTGCAAGCATCTCTGCCCATCCCTTAGCCTCAATACCCACTAACTTGTCCAAATCTTTCTACACACCCTTTGGGAGCACTTTCTTCAACATGTGATCAAATATATTGCTATAGTCTTATCCCAAGGTTTCCCTGTCTCAACCCTCCTAATTTCCCGAATCTGTAATCTATATTGTGCTGGATTCTCTTTCATGGTCCATGCTATTATCAAATGTATGTCTGGTGTGTCAGGATACACTGCTCATAGGGACGCCCATACTTTCCTTCTGTAATCATAAAAATGTGCCTCATCATGGTTTACATCACCCATTCATATCCCTGGATACCCAGCTTTTTTCCAAATGTCATCCGCTTGGTCTTCCAATAATGCGATGAACAAACTTTTCATGTCTCCTATCGCTAATGTAATGCTAGCTGTCGGTTTTTCCAGAGCATATATCCACTTGCCTGCTCCCGCTGCAAGTGAGGGCAGTGCCTTCATTAAATTGTTTCTATCCATGTGTGACCAGAGCACATACTGTGCTCAGCCAGGACCTTTATGTAACAACAGGAACTGGGCTCCCACCTTTTTTATGGTACCCTTTTCCCACCTCTCTTCCCCTTTCTCACTGCCATGCGACCTGGTCGTGCCCTCAGCCTAGAACCCAAGCTTTCTACCATCGGAGTCACTCTAGGTGGCCTCTCATCTCTTTGCTTATCATGTGAGCCCCACTTCTCCCCCTCTGCAGCTCCTATATCAAAGTCTGATCAAATCGATTCATAGCCTAGGCTGCCCGACCGTGGAAATCCGTCACCATACCTGTCATTGTTATATCCCCCATCCTCATTTTCAACATCAAATCCCTAATCGCGGTGTTATCAATCCTAAATCCGATGTCACCCGCTCTCCATTCATCACTGCCTATTGGTGCTCTTCCGCCCCTCCTCCCTTTCAAGTTTTACTCGCTTGAGCTCTGCCCCTCTCCTTCGCGACACTTTTTCTAGGTCTCTTTGTGTGCTGTTCTCCAGTTCCATAACTAGTGGAGGGCATGTGGTGTCTGCTACTGGGGGCTGCAGGACATTTTCATAGGTCGCAGGAGCCCTCTGTTGCGTGCCTGCATGGGGCACCTACTTGGGGTTGGTGTAACCTGCGGCTGCTTGCATAGGATAACACCCCTATGTGGGTGGTGGGGCTGTGGGGATTGCCAGGGCTTCACTGGACTCGGGGCCTCAACTAGATGTGGGGGTTATGCAGGGCGCTTGCATGACAATTTCTTCCCTTCCAAATCCTTCACCATTTTCCACAATTCCAAAACCCCTTTCCTATTTCTCAACTTCTTCCCCTTACACTTTGATGTCAAATATGTATACATATGGGCCAGAACATCTTAGTTATTTGTTCCTTGTTTGTACTAGAGCTTATACATCCCCCCCTTCATGTCAGAAACCCAATCTTTGTGGTATTTCATGATTTTCTCCCTACACAGAGGCAGCGCGGTACACATATGTTCTAGTGGGGTAAGTTAACTCATTATTATTTCTAGCTCAAACCTACAACAATCCTTTACTTTACCAGCAGGGCAGAGCAGGGCAGATCTCCCCATCCTCTCCCAACACAGCTCCCACTCCCATCTTTCCCTCCCTGTCCGTTTCGCCCCACACACTACACACTTAATACCCCACACAACTTCTCACACATCACAAAAATCACCATTCCACATCACAACACATCCAAATAATGCCTTAAATGTCCTTACGACCCACCACAATCGAAGAAGTTCCCGTTTACTCTCTCTTCATCTTTTTTCTTATAATATATGTTGAGACGTCACCCTATATAAAACCGATATATATTGCCATGTGGCTTTGCACACTCCATCCATTCACCAACAAATCACTTAACACATACCCACTCTCCCCTTATGGTTTTACCCCAGAAAGGCGCACTTACATAAATGCATTCTCCTGAGCTCCTCCAATATGGGGTCCTGTGAACGGCCTGCACAATCTGGGAGCAGCTCCTTCTCACAATAAAACACATACAAACCTCTTCAAGTTGTGCATAGGGATTGATCGCTACAGATGGGCGATGCACCCCAGGATGCATTTCTGGGATACCCCCACCTAACGGAGAGTCTGGGATTGTAAGAATAGTCCAGGAAGGTCAAATAAGCACTGCACCACTTTTCAAGGGAAAACAAGGTGTATTACATACAAAAAGGTCTCACACAGTCCCGTAGAAACAAACTGACATAGAGCTTGTCACATCCCATGAAGTTACAGGTTAAACAGTGGGAACATACCAAATTTGGTTATATAGGTTAAAATGTTATCCCACCACCCTCATTGGCTAACACCTATAGAACATGCTAATCATGTCCCACTATAGTCCCTGGACCAATTGGCCACACAATATCTAAACCCACTCCCCTAACACATGGTTGTTCTACATCACCACTGTCGGATCCAGGTATGGGATTGGTTACTCAAGAATAATGGCATATTGATAATTCAAGACTGTCACGTGATGTGCACCCCTCCTTTAAAGACACACCTGAAGTAAACTAGAGATGCCAACTCCACTTTGATAAAACAATAGGCCTTCTCATTATACCGGATACAGTGGGGCACCCACATTGTCTTCCTGACCTTGTATTTAATTTACTATCATCAATTCTGCCTCTCCTATCTCAAATCACAAGACATACCAGACACGACAGACCCCTTTATCTCTTTCAGACCGCAGGTGCCCAATAAGGACACGACTGGAGCACTGCTTTTGGATAACATTTTCCAGGCTTTATTTGCTTCAGTTGTACATCTTGGTGTCATTCATATCAGATGACTGCTTTTTGCAGGGCAGTAGTGCTCTTACATCTTTGCTTAGCCTCTTGGCATCACAAAACCGTATGCCCTGTTCTCATGAATTTGTCCTTCACGGGGCTCATCCCTACCTATTTACATTCCAGTCCCACCACGTTCAGGCACTGTGGCTGGACACAATTAGCGGTTATCCGTGTACCATGGGTGCCTCTGATCTTACCTTCTCTCCTGGGCAGTGGGAAAGGGAATTTGCTTTTGGAGCTGAACTAAAAGAATTGCAACTTCACATCACGGCCTGCTTCCTGTTTTATTCATCGTGTGCTAGGCCTTAACATCCAAAATGGCGACACTCCTGTCATGTTAACACATCAACCTCACTTCTACCATGATACCTTGCTGAATTCATTTTCACCTAATTCAGCCTTTCCCAGACATCACACTATGCTGCGTTACTACAAATAAACACTAGACCTATATGCTGCCCTATCTATGACTGCTGCAACCACAACAATGAAACATTTTGTTGCTCTTTCTACATTGCTATATGTGAGTATCTAATATGTGTCAAACCTAACTAAAACAATGTGTGCTTCTGCCGCACCGTCTACACTCTCCTTAATTGATAGTTCAGGCAAATAGGTTCTCATATCATATCATATGCTAGAATGCATATGATATGATATGATAGGTTATTTATAATGTGCTTAATACCCAGAGGTTTCTAAGCGCAGACCCGGGCATCGAACCTGTGTTGCTCTGTGTCGTCTTGCTTCCAAGGCGAGCGCGTTGCCCCTTAACTATCCTCCCTCTATACTACTCCTGCAACAGGAGTAGTATAGAGAGAAAAGAGAAGAGGGCCGAGGACTGAGCCCAGAGGGACTCCATAGAGAAGAGGATAGGTTGGGAAAGTTTACCAGACCAAGAAACTGAGAAAGAACAGCCACCCAGGTAGGAGGAAAACAAGTGTAAAATAGAACTCGAGAAATCAAAAGATGATAGCGTGGAGAGAAGAGTGGGGTGGTCCACAGTGTTGAAGGCTGCAGATAGATGAAGAAGGATGAGAATTGAGGAAAGTTTAGAGTGACAAGCAGAAAGAAGAGAATTGGAAACACTAAGGCCCTCATGACGAGTCTGGTGGTATCCCTGCGGGAATACTGGGATACCACCAACGCAAACAGCATTACCGCTACTCGGTTCAGCACTATTAGCACTGGATCATGAGTATCGGTTGGGTGGTTATTGCCCATTCCCCATTCGGTCCATAGGACCCTAAGGCAGTTGGGGGGCGTTACTACCACCGGTGGTAATTGTGACAGCGGTAATAGTATTGAAAATGGGTGGTAAGTAGACATTTATACCTCCAGATTTTTGCTGGAGGTAAAACTCCAATTTACCGCCCAACCCATAATAGGGCCAGCCCTTTAATGGGGCAGCAATAGTGTTACTGCCACATTTAAGGGCTACCGTCCAATTTGTGATGCGGCCCTAAGTAAAGCCGTTTCTGTAGAATGAAAAGGCTGAATGTCTGACTGGGAAGGAGAAAATAAAGAGTTATAATCAAGATAAGAGGAGATTTGGGTATAGACCACATGTTCAAGTATCTTAGGTAGGGAAAAAGAGAAATGGGACGATAGTTAGTAGGGGAAGAAGCATCAAGGAAAGATTTTTTTAGAAAGGGAATAATAGCCGCTTTCTTAAAAGAAGATGGGAAAGCAGCAGTAGAAAGAGAAGAACTGATATGCAAACTCAAGAAAGGAAGAAGCAGACGTTAGATTTTGAGGGTAAGTGCAGATGGAAGGGGGTCCAGAAAGCAGGGACTGGGATGATCACGAGCAATAAAGTGGACGATGTGAGAGTCTGAGCGAAGAAAGAGGAAAATGTGGAAACTGGATGGATAGCAGTAGGAATAAAAGTGGTAGGTGGAAATGGAAGAGCAATGTTTAGTGATTTTGTCAGAAAAGAACATCAAAGTCAGACGGGGAGGGGAGAGAAAGAATGTATTTAAGAAGACAAAAAAGACAAGGGAGAGGAGAACATGAGAAGGTAAGATCAGAAAAGTAGGTCTTTTTTGCTTGGAGTAGCAAAGAGTCATAAGAGGAGTGCATGGAAGAGAGATGGTAAAGGTTGGCTGGGGAGATGTCTTTTTTCCATTTGTGCTCTGCCCGCCGTAGAGAGGCATAAAGGGAGATGAGGGAAGGGGTAAGCTAAGGTTGCAGGGGTTTTGTGAAGGCAGATAAAAAGGCCTGGAGGTGTAAAGTGAACCAATCACATTTTGAAAGCCAGAAATAAGAGTACAGAGCAGCATTTGGTGAGGTAAGGGAAAAGTCTGTAAGAGAAGGGAGAGAAGTTAATATAGAGAAGCTAAAGGTTGAAGTGTTAAAGGCTGAGTGGTTACGACGTGAGCATAGAAAACCAGGGGACAAAGGTTCAGAATAGCAAGAATGAGAACACGTAAAGGAAAGAAGCAGCTGATTAGGAGCTGGAAGTGCAAGAGGGATAATGAAAAAAGGAGAAGGATTGGAGGAGAAAATTAGGTTGCAAGAAGAACCCGAAATATGAGAGGGGAAGAGGGTAGCTGGCCAATATTATTGGAGTCAAGTAGGGGAAGAAAATAGGGGGATTGTTTTGATTGTGTGTGTGCTGTCATCATTTGTTGTTTTGTGTGCGTTGATATACATTGTTGTGTGTTTGCATATGTGTATGTGTTGTGACAGGGCCAGGCGCATTAACCTGTCATGGGGGATCAGGGACCCGTTCAGGCCTGGAGTAGGCTGCCTATCAAGTTGTATACAAGAGTCAATTCTATCCTCAGGGCAAGGGTGAGGAAGTTGAGGGGGCACCAATCCCTGAACTCATGGAGGGTGCCCTGCTTACCACTGTTGGTACCACTGTCATTCACAGAATGCCTTCCAGATGTTTTCCTTGCCATAGTGTACAGGAGGGCAGAGCGACCTCTGACGGGCCCATGGGATCAGAGCTCACCCTCTAGTACTTTAGGATGAGATAGCTGCACCTAGAGGAGGATGGGGTGCAGGATTCTCTTACTCCAACACAAATCAATAAGGACAAGTCAATGGTTTGGCAAAGGGAAGTCCGTTTAATGACAAGTACAAAAACGGGGAAACAAATGGAAATCAACAGTGATGCGATCGCCTGTCTCGCTTCAACTTCCAAATTCTTCATTCAGACAGCAATAGTTATAGTGCATTCTCGTCATCATTGACGCGTAACACTTAAAGTTTGTCATGCAATTCTATTGGTCGGGAAAGTTAACTTAAGTATAGGTGCTATATCTGTATGTGGTAACAGAGCGTGAGGATTGGATAACTCGGGTGGGCTTCTACGCCCATCCCGCTACATCACTCGTGATAGACATCACTACAAGTACGAAGTCTCATTGGTTCTACTAGCTATAGGACCCTAGATTATTTGGTCCATTGTGATTGGGTAGATTACACCCCTAGACATAAATCTCTACTTTAATTAGCAGCATGCAGAAAGGACACCCAGGGACCTTGTGCCCCAAGATTCACCCTGCCTCCCTTCCATCAATCAGTTATTTTAGGGCTATGTGTCAATTAGTTGGCTGAGGTTGGCCTCGAAACTGTACTTCTTATCAGGAAAAGTTATGGCATCCTTGGGTTCTGGGTGACATCAGACGTTGGTACCTCTTCGCGCTCGGCTGGTCACGTGTCTGTTCACCGTGAATCTGCTTAATTTTCCTTCTTTTCGTGTATTTGATTCTCCTTCGGCCTCGCCACCTGCCTGGGCCTCCTTATCTTGACCTTCACGGGGCAGCCTGCTATGCTCTGAATTTTCGATTCTTTGGAGTTGCCGCTCTCATCCTTTCTTGGAGTTGACCTCGAATTCCCAGGCATGAGCTGCTTTGTGATCAGTTTCGATTCCGCTCTTTCCTTCTGGCTTTAGCTGGAATATGAATTTCGGCCTTGTTGGCCCCTTGCAGCCTGGGCTCAATTCTGCTTTTACAAAATGGAGTCGCACTTGTATAATGTGTTTCATTGAGGTCGATTTATAATTGGCGCTTGCCGCTCTATTCTTCTACTAAGCATTGTAAGCTGTACCGTTTCCTTAGCTTCTTGCATTCCAAGCCTATTTACAGGCATTTGTTAGGTGCATATTTTCATCTCACTTCATGGTTACGTTTCTTTATATGTCAACATTGTTTTGTTTTACAGGTCCATTACATCATTATTCTTTATATTTCGTCCTTTTGTGTCATCTTTCGATTGTCGTTTATGTTCATCCGTGAGTATGTCCGGGCTCTCGTGTCGTTAACACTTGCCTACAATTAAGGCTCTTTGGGTCTCTTCGTGGACAGTCTGTAGGTAATCTTCATTTTGTGTCGGTTGCTGGTACGGTTGCCTCAGCGGGTACCTCGCTGCCCATGGTTGTCTGGTTATAGGCACTACAACAGGTATTGCTCTTCTTATGGGCACTGGGCAGAGTCCTAGTGCAGCTCTCTGTTGGTTCATTTGTTCTTCATACGTCACATATAGTGGCAAGTACGTTCCTGGTACCTCAAAATGGGGGGCTGGGGTGTAGGCCATGTCTGGGACCTCCTCTACACTCCCCCCTCTGGTCGGTTCATCAACCACTTCTGCTTCTTCCATTAAATTCTCTTGACTTGGTTCTTCTGTATCTTGTTCATCATCTTCTGGGGTTGTACATGATGGTGCGAATAACGGTGTCTTTGGAGTCCATATTTTTATCACTCCTTTTAAACTTCCTGCAGTTTTTACGTGTTCGTCTTTATTCCAGGTCATAAACTGGCATTGTCCATTTGGGCTGCAATTGATCAATTTTCCTTCATACTTCCTTCGATTTTTCTGGGATACGCAAATTTTGTTCCTTCTGGCGCAAATTCGCTGACCTTCACAAAGTCTCTAATTTCTTCATCAGTCAGGTCTCTGGGCTTCCATCCTGGTTTGACATCGATCATGATTTTCATTCCAATGGCTTTCTTCGCAGTTTTCTGGCATTGTGTGATGATTATCTTGATAAATCCTAGCAGTATCATCAATAGTAAGGCTCCCAGAAACTTGAATATGTCCGCCATCCATTTTGGGACCCATGAGAATAGTGTTCCAAACCAGCTGTCATCATCCACTTCGTCAGTTTCGTTGATCATCTGGTTCTGTAGGTTTGTCAGCATACTTATGGCTTCTGTTAAGTTTCCATTTTCTTCATCATGCGAAGGTATAAATGTGCAACATGATTCTCCGATTTTTCCGCAAACACCTCCATCCATCGCTGTGATCATATCAAGTACATATCTGTTCTGGAGGGTCATCAATCGGATTGCTCTTAGTTCTTCTTTGATTGTGTTGAATCCTTTTATGGTGGTGTTGATGGTCTGCAATAACTCCCATCTGGTTATCTGCAACCATTTTGTATTTACTCCAACTTGGATGTGTGACAGGAAAATCATTGTGAATACTGATGAGGTGAGGCTAAACAGTCTGTGTTCATATGGGATTGCATGTAATGCTTCTTCTGACTTGGCAGAAAAGTAATTCACTCTCCTTCATTTGGCATACCAGTTCCACAGACCTCCTCTTCCTTAGGTGAGCATCTGCTTTCGGGAAACTGTCAATATTCAGGTCGCTTTTTGGGATCACAAGTGCAGGAACGTGGACGTTCACTATTGTGCATATGCCTCCCCAGTTTTTCGGTAGTCTTATATTTACTTTGGATCCACACGCCCAGTAATGATCCATAATTACTGCGGTCCCGTGAGTCATTCCGGGAGCTTCAAAGATTCGGCCGCAGTTTTGATTTTCTCCCATCTTCCTTGTGCCATTGTTCCTGAAGCACAATTTCGGGCTTTCCAGTGGCACTATTTGCAAGGGTCCTCCTCTGTCTTCGACCCATGTCAGCAATTTTACCACCTTTGGCCATAGAGGTTTGGATAACCTCTGTGAGTTCTCTATTGCTTCTTGTCAGGCTCCAAGGACCATCCAAGCTCGGCAGATTACCACTCCTTCTTCCCATCCATTTGGGGAAACCACTGTCCGCCAGATCTGCATTTGGCCTCTGTTCTTCCAAATTTGAGCCTTTTCTGGAGTCTTTCCTTGGACGTTCAGCCTCAGGTTTATCTCCCATCTTGTTCCTGATCCTTTAACTTCAGGCTTCTCGTACTTGATCACGTGATTCCTAGTATGAGCTCTATTTCTCGTCTTAATGTCCTGGACGTAGCCATCCTCTTCAAGGTAGTCTGTTTCAGTTGCCCATATCAATGAGGCATCTCTCCCCATAAATTGTCCTCTGGTGTTGCACATTGCTACGTGAGACATACAGTGTGCTGTAGGGACATCAATTTCTACAGCCACAAAGATTTTGGATTTTCCCATGCTGTACGGTAGAAGTGCACAGACGAAACATTCTCCTTCTGACTTTCTTCTTCCGACCTCTTTCATGTGTTGTTACCAAATGTTGTTTCCTAGATGTGTTGTGCTGTCCAGGTAATTGTTTAGTTCATTATTATCTTTGTGTGGGCTTCTCTTGATTCTTAGTTTCTTTTTGTAGTTGGCTATAACTACATCTCTAAATGTGTCTGTGTGACTTTTTCTTGCTGGAGGACTCTCGGGCATTCTGGTCGGTGAAGCAGTTTTCATTATTTGCATTGATGTGATAGGAGCCGCTTCGCCTTTCTCTTCCTCTCCTCTTGTATTCTTTCGTAGAGTGCCTTTAACCACCACTTGTTTACCATCTGCCCAACGTATGGCCGCATCGTGGGCCTGGTGCTTGTTCCTTGTTTTGGAACTGGTGTGCTTGTCACAACACTCTCTGCAGTTCTATTTGTCAGTTCCTCATGTAGTTTCCTTGCTCTGGTTATAGATGGGAATAAATGATCCAACAACATTTGTGTCCTTGCAGTGAATTCTCTTGTAGCCGCTTCTGTCTTCTTGAGGGTTTTTGCTGTATCGTCTTTAGTTGGTGTTTCACTTGATTCTTCTCGATCTCTTCCACTATTTTCTGGGACTGGTTGTTCAGTAGGCAATCTCGTACCCTCTGTTGTCTTCGTTCGATGTTCTGTGGCCATTGACACTTGCCCTTGTTCGTGTGCATTCAGTGTGTGTGTGCGTGTAGTAGTCAGTGCTATGTTTGCATTCATTCCGCGCTGACCCTGTCTCCAGCTTTCATCTTCATTCGTTACCATTCGTTACCTCAAGTGTGTATGAATCACTACTAATTACATTCAATTTTAGTTTGTTTACCTTACCATCAGGTTTTCTTGGAACCGGAATAACTATATAGGGCCTGGGTGCCTTCGTGGAACCCATGCGTACATTATCTGGTGGGTGCACTGACATTGGAACGCTTCGTGTGCCAATAAAGAATGCAGTTCTGATTGTTAAAGACAGAAAAATAATGATAATCATTACGCATATACACATAATCGAGCGGTATGAAAGTTGGCAGCATTTCCTTCCAGGGAAGCGGGGGCGCCCCTCTGTTTGTGGGAGGACCATGTTACTGTTTTGGGCCACCGTTTCAATCATAGCAGCTGTTAAAGTTCTGTTCTTTTCACTTACTCCATTATTGTCTCTCAGAAAGTTTATAGCATAAAGTGTCTTGTGCTTCGTAAGTGTCCCCCCTCTTGCGGCTGACGATTGTCTCTGGTTACGGGATACAGTTTCCCTGCTAAACTATGGAAAAAGATTAGACTAAGACCTTTGGTACGTCACATTCGTTAAGCATTCAAAATAGATAAATTCTCAGTCCACCCCCCGAATTTGCTTCAGTCCTGAAGACATATTGGAAAATGGAGAAAATAGCAATGAATCAAAATCAGAGTAAAAAAATAAAAATAAAATTAAGAAAAAAAAGACGGTGAAGTTCTCGTCTCTGCTCTCTCGATCTGTCCCTCGGCGGAAAGATGAAGTGCTGTGTCTCTGTCACTTGGATCTGTCCCTCGGCAGAAAGATGAAGAGCTGCCTTGGCTTCCTTGATCTGTCCCTCAGCGGAAGGTTTCACTGGAATCTCCTTAGATATTCTCTTTGAAAGTTGGACAGCTCCACTTGGAGCATGATTCCATGGAGGAGTGTTCCCATATGCGCGGCGTTAGCTGGATCTCTGATGAAGGTGATGACGTCAACCTCGGCAGGTCTCCCCACCATTTCTGGAAAGTCAGTGACTAGGCGGAATAGGACATTGTGTGCCAGTCGGCTGTCCTCGGGTGACAGGGACATTTGTCCTGCTTTGCTGGGTTCTGGATAACTGGCCTTTCTTTTGACGTGAACAGTCTCTACACTTTCCTGCTATGTGGATTGCGACAGCGTAGTATAGCTTAACCCACAGCTGGTTCAAATGTTCAGTGTTTCTTGGATCTCTAATGTATGTAAGCGTGTCAGTGGTTCTCCCGACGAGTGCTGGGCATTCCTCAATTATGCGAAAGAAAAGTGTATAAGTGAGTTCATCTATTATCACCTGTGGTGGAAGCATTTGTGGCCTTATCACTGTGTCTGGGTAACACAGCGAAGGCTTCTGCCATGACAGCCAGCAGTTGCCGAATTACTTTCTTGTTGGCAGGATCTTGAATAAAGTCTGTGACACAGGTTACTCTCCCTACAAGTGACGGATATGATATTACTACTAACTGGAAGTAGGTGAGTACATCCCTTGTGAGATTTCTGCTGGGAGATACCATTATCTTCTGTGAAACAAAGTCTTGGTGTTGGTTGGTCCAGGACACTGTTTTACGCTCTTAAACGAAAAGTCTTTGCTCACAGTCAATCAGAGTCTTGTTTTCCAACAATGCTTAAGTGTGGCTTGGTTCAATAGTTTGTGATATCAATGTGTTGTGGTTTAGATGCGCAATTCTCTTCTTCACCCTGAACCTATGCTGTACAGAGTGTCCGTTTTATGCCCTTTCCCTCTTTTTGTTCTTCATCACCCTGCAACTGGGATGCACAGAGTGTCTGTTATTGTCCTTATCCCCTTTTGCTTAGAGGAAATGTCCAGTTTAAGCCACAACTTTCAAAAGGGTTGTTTTGTCTTGGCTTTGCTGCTCATGCGTCCTTCTTCCTCATCATGGACCTCGTCTGCACGTGCTGAGGTTCTTCCCCGTTGTCTGTGATTTCTTCGCGGTGGGGTGCAGCTTGAGGGATCTCACCAATATAGGGTTTAATGTCATTCAGAAAGATCCATGCTCTCCTGCCCTGCACTTTAACGGCTGACGGAGTGCAGTCCTCTACGATAAAAGGGCTGTTGAATCTTTGCTCATCCCACCTTTTTCTTGTGTGGTTTTTTACCAGCACAGGGTCTCCTGGGAAGATGAGTGGTGTATGAAGACCTTGAACTGTGTCTGTTTCAGCATCTCCTGCTGTTTTTTGTGCTGCGCTGCACCCTTTTCGTCGTTGCTGCAGTTGGCCTGTAATTACAGTAAGGCTTGATGTCATGCAGTTCAGGTATTCCTGCAGCTCGGCTCCCAAGACCTCTCGGGTTGACTGGGCATCACATCTAGCTCTATCTCGAGGGGTAAGGGGGGTGTTCATTCACCTTCCCGTGACTATCTCGTGCGGCGTAAGATGATGGTCTGAGCCTAGTTGGTTCCGAAGAGCATACAATGCCAGTGGTAGACAGTGCAGCCATCCCCTCTTTAGAGTAAGCTTCAACTTGGCTATCCTTTCCTTTAACAAGCCGCTGAGCCTCTCACAAATACCATTACCTTCCGGATGATACGCCGACAAGAAATTGTGCTTTATACCAAGCAGCAAGCTGATCTGCTCAAAGACTACGTTAACAAAATGAGCCCCGTTATCTGACCTCATCACCTCACACACCCCCCATCTAGGGAACACTTCCCTCACCAGGAATTTGGCAACACAGGTTGAGTCTGGGTGTTTACAGGGACCTGCTTCTATCTATCTAGAGAATGGACACACCACTACAATTAAGTGCATGTACCCGTTACACACTTGAATCATGTAAACATAATCGATATGTAAGTGCTGAAAAGGCCCATTTGGCCAGGGGATGACTCCTCTCACTACTTTTAATGTGTGCCCAGCGGTGAATTGCTGGCAGATTATGCAGCTCACCATAAAGAATGCAACATGCTCCGGTAAATTCGGTATAAACCAGTCTTCTACCAGCATCGCAGCAAGATTTTCTTTTGACATATGAAATGGATAATGCAACTGTTAAAATGCTATTTTTAGTAGGGCTGCAGGCATTACTGGTTTACCAGTGCTGTCTTGCCACCACAATCCGTCAGAGGGGTTTAAAGAACACCCTCGATGCTTCCACAGGTTCTTTTCGTCCTGCGGTGCCTCCCCTTGGAGCTCCATCTGTTGAGTCTGCCCCATATTACTATAGCCCTCTGGTGTGGCTCAAGCTACCATCATTCGTTCATGGGTGCGTGCCACTTCTACTTCCATGATGGTCTCACTTTTAGACGCCATACGCTTGGCCTCCGTGTCTGCTGCATGGTTTCCGCGTGACATGAAATCTGTCCTTTTGGTGTGGGCGGCGCATTTCACGACCGCTATGCCCACTGGGAGCTGTAGCGCCTTAATCAGCCTGTCCAATAAGGCTGCGTGCTGCACTGGTGTGCCATCCACTCGGAGGTAGCCCCCCCCTTTTCCAGCGTGCTAGTCCTGCGTGCACTGAGGACATCACATAGGCGGAGTCACTGTATACCGTTACTTCCTGGTCTGCACGATTCTCAATGGCGAGTATCAACGCCAATAGTTCTGCAGCCTTTGCTGAATAATGAGATGGTATTCGTGCACTGACAAGCACTTAAAATTCTCTGTCTGCTATGTGTTTCATTACGGCAACGCCTGTATATCTTTGACCGTCTTCTTGGTCGATTCTTGACGAACCGTCAATGAAAACAATCTCACCACCTGCCAGGGCATTTTCTTTTACCCTGGGGATTTCATCATAGAATTCTTCATAGTTTGAAAAGTCATGTATTGGCTCTCCTTCGGTGACTGGCTCAGCTATGAACGTAGCTGGGTTTACTGTTCTACATTGAAATATTTTTAACGATGGATTAGATATGATCACCTCATAGGCAGAGGCCCTTTGAGATGTCAACGTACCCTTTGGTTTCTCTAAGATGGCAAATAATGAGTGCTCGACGTATAACATCATGGAACATCCCATTACAATGGTTGTCGCTTTCTCTATGGCGAACGCTGCTCCAGCTAGGCATTGTTCGCATGGGAACTGGCCTCTCATTACTGGGTCCAGATTCCCACTGTAATACGCCAGGGGCCTGTACCCCAATGAGGTTCTTTGGACGAGCACTGCAGTCATAACACTGCCATTTGTGTGTGAGAACAGGTAGAATTCCTTTGCATGGTTAGGAATCCCGAGAATTGGAGACGTAAAAATCGCTCCCTTGAGCTCTCTGTACCCCTTTTACATTGTCTCAGTCCATTCAATCTTTTCCTTTGTTGCCAGGGCTTTCTTTAGGGCCTGGAGCAAGGGCTTGGTATACCAGCTGTAATCAAAGACCCATGCTCTAACATAATTGCCCAGGCCTAAGAAGCTCTGCATTTGCTTTATCATGAGCGGCTTAGCCGTGTTCATAATAGCTTCAGCCCTTTATGTGGTTACCTTTTTCCCTTCATATGAAATTAGCTGACCTATGTACAGCACCTCCTCCTGACAATACTGTAGCTTTTCCTTGTCAACCTTATATCCTTTCTCAGCCAGTATAGTCAGTAGCTGGACAGAATCGCGTCTGCATTGTTCTTCAGTGGTGCTGCAGATCAGAATGTCATCCACATACTGCAAAACAACACTATGTACTGCAATATTGCTTAGGTCCATTTGCAGGACTCTGTTGAAGATGGACGGGGACTCACAATACCCCTGTGGCAACCTCCTGCTTTTCAGACGCATTTGTGCGAAAAAAAATGATGTCAGATCTTGTGAGTCACAGTGCAGCGGGATTGAGAAAAAAAGCATTTTTCAAGTCAATCACCGTGAAATATTTTGCCTCGGTCGGTATGTTCCACAGGATCGTAGATGGATTAGGGACTAGAGGGAACTCGGCTTCGACAATATCGTTTAATGCTCTTAAATCTTGGATTAAATGCCAAGACCCCCCCTTTGATTTCTTGATGGGGTAAATCACTGTGTTACATGGTGATTCTGACGTCACTAGGATGCCCTGATCCATCATGGCGGAAATTGTCTTCACGATCCCTTCATCCGCTTCTCTGGACATGGGATATTGTTGCGCTCTTGGTAAAATTGCTCCTGGTTTCAGTTTGATTTCCACTTCTCCCACCCCATTTAGGAGGCCTACGTTATAGGGTCATATAGTCCATACTGAGACAGGCACCTGGGCCATGTCATCATCAAGGTATGTGGGACGGATCAGTGCCAACATCATTCTCTGTGGCACTTCTCTTTTGATCATTTTGACCCAGAATCTGAGACTTACTTCCACCCTCGTCTCTTCTAAGTCAGGGTGTTCTTCGAACAGATCGCCATCGGTGACATCAGTCACTCGATACCCTTCTTCAATGGCAATAATCGCACACCATTGTCTGCCTTCATCATCGTACCCTTCGACCAATGCTACTTTCCCTCGTACTGCTGCAGTATGTATCGTCAAGGGAAATACTTGTCCCTCTTCTTCTTGCATAGGTATTCTTGGTCTGAATAGAAACTCGTCAGGGGTTCTCATAGGTTTATCTGCGAGGCCTGGCAATCCCGCCATAAGCACATGCATGCCATATGCGAAGACTTCTGGTTCTAATGGTATAGCTCTCATGGCTATGCGTCCGGAGTATGCTTTGATAATTTCACACACGTTTGAATAAAGCATTCCTGGAGTGGAGCATACTATGCCCTCCTCCGCGAATGAGATTGTCATATTCAATTTTGTCATTAAGTCTCGACCCAAAATGTTCACTCGTGTCTGACATGAATATAATAAGGGTTCACTCATCTTGCATTCTCCTACGGAGACGGGGAGATTGTCCGTAAAGGAAACTCTGCTGTGAGCTCCTTTAAAACTCTGAGTATCTATGGCCTGGCTGGACAAGGAAAACTTGCCTTCTAGTATGCACAAGCGAGTTGCACCCGTGTCAACTAAGAAGGAATATTCTTCCCCCCTATGACGACATTCACCCTTGATTCCCTGTTAGGGTCTGGTGTCACTGATAGGATAGAGCACATCAGAGTTCCCAGTGAGCTGTCCTAGTTCATATATAAGTTTGGTCCACTGTATACTTGTGGATTGTCTCCATTCCCAGAGATGCCTCCTCTTCCGGAGTTTGTGCCCTGAGACATTTGCGGTGGTGCCTGTTGCGATTGTCCTTGTGGCAAGATCCCCATGCACAGGGGTTGAACCCCTTGTTGCGCACCTTGCTGCGAGCCTGGTGCTCGATGCTGCACTGTGTGATTCTGTGCACCGCCCTGTTGTGGGATAGCAGGCAGATTCATTGTGCCTGTTCCCATTCCTTGGCCATTTTGCCACATGCCTTTGCTTCTGCATGAGCGCGCCACATGCCCTGTCATACCACACAGCCAACATACTGGCGGTGGTCGGGCTATCTGTCCATTTGACATATCTGGATTGCCCATCTGCGCATTTTGAAAGCCTCCTAGGTTACTCTGGAAACCTCCCTTATTACTTTGCCATCCTCTTCATCTAAATCCCCTTCCCTTCGGGTAAAATCCAGTGTTACCCTGGTTGTTCTGTTGCGGGTTAGCCGCCTGTTGTATATTCGGTTCGGCTGGGCTTGTCAGCATGGCTCCTTCGAGAGCATACTTTGATAATTTCTTCTGCACCAGCTTCGCTTTCTCACCCTTACGAGTTGCCTCCTTTTTTCGATTCTTTTCTTGCAACAATCTACAATAATGTGCGATAGTCAACTGTATTTCGGCCCAAGGTTTAGCCTCTACTCCTACCAATTTCTTGAGTTGTTTCTGCACTGGCTCTGGTAACCCTTGGCACAATATGTGGTAAAATACAGGTATGGATTTCGTCCAAGATTCATGCATTTCGAGCACCTACGTGTCTTGGAAATTCTGTATATAAATCAATGAATCTTCTTACTCTTTCATTTTCCGAGTCATTATAGCTCCCATATCAGAAGTGTCTGGGTACAGCACTCGTAGCACTTTCCACACTGCGGCTCTACAGTTATTAAATGGTGCTGCGTCATGGGTAGTGTTAATTATGGTTACACCAGGGTACCCTGCCCGCTTCCACACATCGTCTGATCTCTCACCAAGTATGGCAATCAGGAGGTCCTTAATGTCCCCTTTAGCTAATGTGACACCCCCTGTCATTTTTTCTAACTCGTTTATCCACTTCCTGGCTCCCGATGTCAGCATTGGAAGCTTGTTTTTCAGGTTCTCTCAATCCATGTGTGGCCATGGAATATATTGTGGTCTTACTCCCCCTTTTTCTAGCAGCAGGAATTGGAATGCACAGTTTTCCTTCTCTTTCCCCATGGCTCTCCTGTCTATCGCTGCGGTAATATTCCTGCATCGCTGTCTAGCTGGTAATGTCCTCAATCTGTCTACATAGGCGGGTGCTGACACCCCCTCTGACCGTGGGGTGTTCCTACATGTCAGTCAGGCTGCACGGCAGACTCCGATGTCCTGGGTGCGGACTCGCTAGCATCTGACCATTGTACCCCTTTGTCCCTTGGGAGCCGCTTTTCACACCATCTCCCTTCTTCATTTGTCTCGTCCTGCGTCTCCTCTCCGGAGTCGGACACTGATTGTTCCCAATTCACGCAACTCCTTGTGTCTTCGTTGTTCTTACTAATTTCTAGCCTGCCCAGGGACAGTCCCCTGCTCCCACTACTTCGGGTGACATCCTATGTGTCATACAACGGAGTGCTTTCCAAGCGCTCTTCTTCCCTTCCCCGTGGGATGTTGGCTCCAACCCAATTTCATCATATATTTTATCGATCGTTTCCCCGATGCTTCTGGTGTCGAAGTCATCTTCGATATTCGCCCCACTCGTGCCTGGTACTGAGTCGTACGCAGGAAAGAATTCTTCAGTGTCTTCCCATTCTACAACAGGATTGGATTTTTTAACTTCCTGCTCCAAATATTCGAGATCCCGTGCCCTCCGTCTACGCTTACGTTCTATATCATCATCGACTTCCTTGCGCTTCCTCGCTTCTTCTCTAGTCTTATCTTCTTCCCTTCTCCTTTCATTTCTATGTTCATTTGCCTTTCTAACTTCCTCATCTTCCCGTCTCTTTATTCTCTTTTCACATACTCTTTGCTCTTCTTCCAACCTTTGCAGGTTCTGTCTGTACTGATCATAGGCCGTGCACTGTTTGCGACTGAGTGGTTTTCCTTGCTCTTTGCGATATAGCTGTTCTCGCCTTAGCCTATCTTTCTTTTTTATTCTCTCGCCCCTTATTTCCTTATCCTTTTCTTTCTCCCTTCTTTGTGTCTCATCAGACTTCTCTCTCGGTCTCACATTATCACTTCCTTTTCCATTGAGTTTGAACAATATCTGTCCTCCCATCCATTCGTCTTTTGTGAATGCTATCTCATCAGTTCGGTCTTCACTTCCTTTCGACTTCTTTCTCTCTCACTCGTTACAGAGAGGTGCACTAACTTATGCCTGGTCCTTCCTTTCATCATCGCGTCTCTCCTTGTCCCTCAAGACTGCCAAGGTAAGATTAACTTCCTGATGCTTCCCCTTGATTTCGTCACTACTGTACGTAGGTGTCTCATATGCGGGGTTGCTATACCCCGTGGCTGCCTTGAGCTCTCTTAATGGGTAGAATGCCTCTGACTTACTTCCCTCGATCTCTGGCTCAGGCGGGGTTTGTGGTGCAGTAGGCATCTCACCCCCCTCCGTGCATATGTTTAATATCCAGTCTGCGGGCGGCTCTTCCTCCTTCGACTGTTCGAACATTTTCCAGAGTTCTAGAACAGCGAGGCGTTTCTCTAGTTTTTTACCTGTATATGTGGCATGTAGATAAGTCGTCATATGTCGTAAGACGGCTTTAGATAAGGGCCCGTTCTGTGGCCACGGCATAAAGATCTTGTGAGTGGTACCCTTAACCCACTCGGTGCTATATTTCTTAAGCTTGGTTGCATGCTTGTGCAGTTGCTTACATAAGTGGGCGAATGGAGTAATCTCCTCCATGCTTGAACTCTGGTTCAAACAATACTTTCATGCAATTTCAACACTCCCAACAATATGAGCGAGCACCAAATACTGCAAGCTCCAATCCAATGTTTTCCCGCCAAAATTTTATATCATCAATTTACTCAAGAACATCCATCCAGGTGTGATTCCCTCTCAACTACGGAATCGCGTAAAACCCAAAGCTTTGTTTCAAACAATCAATGATACACAGTTCTTTACATGTGACATACAACAGACCATGTACAACAGACACTTGACAGACTAGACAGACACCAGCTGGACACAAATATCTCTGCCTTCTACTCAATACCCGGACATGGGGTGTAAACAAACTCCCTTAACTACATCTTTAAACGTGGTCGTATCCTAATTGTCCCCTATTATGTGGGCTCACATTTCTTCTGACCGCTATATTAAAGCGCAGGAACAAGGCGAATCCTCTCACTTTTATCTCAGGTGTCCTCCCTGTTATCCTCTGATTTCACTCGGGTGTCTGTCCCGGTACCCTCTGTTTTCTCTTGGGTGTCTATCCTGGTACCCTCTGTTTTTCTCTCAGGTGTCTATCCTGGTAACCTCGGTTTTCTCTCGGGTGTCTATCCCAGCAAACTCTGTTTTCTCTCGGGTGTCTATCCCGGTAACCTCTGTTTTTCTCTATTATACTCGAGTCATTATCCCTTTATATATATATACAGTCTTCTCTACTTCTAACTATTTTGTTTTCTTCGCCTCGCCGTTACCTTTCCTAATGCTTACTTGTTCTAATGCCTATAACACTTTTGCCAAAGTATTGAATTTTCTGTTTCACTCACCGCTCGCATGGTTCCTCTCTGGATCTTCGGGATCACTGCCCCCCCTTTACCGCCTCCTTTGGTCTTTTCGTCCGATCGGCTGCCCGTAGGAATGAGAAGGGTTATGCTCTGTAAGGCAGGTTCCTTCAGACCCACTGCAGTTTTGATGGACTTACACTATCATTGTCCACAAGAAGCTTCTCAGTCTACTCAGCCGAATGGCAAAGGACTCGTGATATTGCCGAAGACCTAGAGTTACTTTGTGTCGACGGTCAATAGGTGTCTTACCAATAATCAAGGTTCAATAGTTGATGGTCAAAACCATCCTCATCGCTACCAAGTGTACAGGGGGGCGGAGCGACCTCTGACGGGCCCATGTGATCAGAGCTCACCCTCTAGTACTTTAGGACGAGATAGCTGCACCTAGAGGAGGATGGGGTGCAGGATTCTCTTACTCCAACACAAATCAATCAGGACAAGTCAATGGTTTGGCAAAGGGAAGTCTGTTTAATGACAAGTACAAAAAAACGGGGAAACAAATGGAAATCAACAGTGATGCGATCGCCTGTCTCGCTTCAACTTCCAAATTCTTCATTCAGACAGCAATAGTTATAGTGCATTCTCGTCATCATTGACGCGTAACACTTAAAGTTTGTTATGCAATTCTATTGGTCGGGAAAGGTAACTTAAGTATAGGTGCTATATCTGTATATGGTAACAGAGCGTGAGGATTGGATAACTTTTATTGGGTGGGATTCTACGCCCATCCCGCTACATCACTCGTGATAGACGTCACTACAAGTACGACGTCTCATTGGTTCTACTAGCTATAGGACCCTAGATTATTTGGTCCATTTTAAATGGGTAGGTTACACCCCTAGACATAAATCTCCTCTTTAATTAGCAGCATGTAGAATGGACACCCAGGTGCCTTGTGCCCCAAGATTCACCCTGCCTCCCTTCCATCAATCAGTACTTTTAGGGCTATGTGTCAATTAGTTGGCTGAGGTTGGCCTCGAAACTGTACTTCTTATCAGGAAAAGTTATGGCATCCTTGGGTTCTGGGTGACATCAGACGTTGGTACCTCTTCGCGCTAGGCTGGTCACATGTCTGTTCACCATGAATCTGCTTCATTTTTCTTCTTTTCGTGTATTTGATTCTCCTTCGGCCTCGCCACCTGCCTTGGCCTCCTTATCTTGACCTTCACGGGGCAGGCTGCTATGCTCTGAATTTTCGATTCTTCGGAGTTGCCGCTCTCCTCCCTTCTTGGAGTTGACCTCGAATTCCCAGACATGAGCTGCTTTGTGCTCAGTTTCGATTCCGCTCTTTCCTTCTGGCTTTAGCTGGAATATGAATTTCGGCCTTGTTGGCCCCTTGCAGCCTGGGCCCAATTCTGCTTTTACAAAATGGAGTTGCACTTGTATAATGTGCTTCATTGAGGTAGATTTATAATTGGCACTTGCCGCTCTATTCTTCTACTAAGCATTGAAAGCAGTACCGTTTCCTTGGCTTCTTGTGTTCCAAGCCTATTTACAGGCATTTGTTAGTTGCATATTTTCCTCTCACTTCATGGTTACGTTCTTTATATGTCAAAATCGTTTCGTTTTACAAGTCCATTACATCATTATTCTTTATATTTCGTCCTTGTGTGTCATCTTTCGATTGTCGTTTATGTTCATCCGTGAGTCTGTCCGGGCCCTTGTGTCATTACCACTTGCCTTCCATTAAGGCTCTTTGGGTCACTTTGTGGACAGTCTGTAGGTAATCTTCATTTTGTGTCAGTTGCTGGTACGGTTGCATCAGCGGGTACCTCGCTGCCCATGGTTGTCTGGGTATATGCACTTCAACAGGTATTGCTCTTCTGATGGCCACTGGGCAGAGTCCTAACGCAGCTCTCTGTTGGTTCATTTGTTCTTCATACGTCACATATCTTGGCAAGTACATTCCTGGTACCTCAAAATGGGGGGCTGGGGTGCAGGCCATGTCTGGGACCTCCTCTACAATAGTTTTCTTTTCTGTTTTATACAACCAAAAGATCCAGAAGCCAATGCGGATGCACTCAAGCACACTGAGTGGAGGGAGAGAAACACTGAAAAAGTATCTTGCACTGGCTAGTACATCCATATCCCAAGCACAAACACAATAGTCCAAGGGCAGATGAAAGGCAACCCACCCGGCAAACGTGACAAAACCGGGCCGCCATAACAGCATGAACATTCGCAAAGCAAAAAGAGGGCATGGCCAACAAAGGATTTTAAAGGTGTGGGTCATTGTAAGCCAGCCCCTGAGGAAAGGCTACATTTACATTAGCCAGAGTTGACAGGTGTCACAGAGACCAATGGGAAGAGGGAAGAGGTGGAGATCAGGAAAGGCAGGGATATAAATGTCCTACACACAGGGGCACAAAAGACAGGGGTTCGGGTGGGGTCAGGTGGAGTGCTGGTGGACCAAGAGACCAGACAGTAAGTGGAATGTGGAGCGGAGAGCTGAAAGTCTGTGGAGGTTTTGGATATGAGTGAAGGTAACGTATTTTATGTGAGAGAATTGGTACCAAATGTGAAACACGGAAGGGGTGGTTGTGAGAGTGTACGGTAGAATGACTGATAGTAGAGAGGCGTATTTAAGATAGGAGAGAGTGAGAGTAGGGGGTGAAAGCAGATAGTGAAAGGTGAGAGTGGAAGAGAGAGAGGACGTGAAAGAAGGAGAGGAATGGTGAGTGGAAGAGAGAGGGGATGGAAAGAAAGAGGAAGTAGGAGTTTAGGGGGAGATTGGAGAGTATTTTGTGAGTAGTTTTCACAGAGAGAGAGGAGTGTGAGAAGACCATAGGGACTGAAGACGAGCGAGAGAGAGAGCGAGAGAGAGAGAGGGAGAGAGAGAGAGAGAGATAGAGGGAGGGAGGGAATTTGGAGATATCAGAGCATTGTAGTATGGAAGAGGAAGAGGAAGCATGAGTGCGGGAAGGCTTCAGGGACAAAGCAGAAGAGAGGGAGAGAGGAAGGTCAGGACATGAGGGAGTACTAGGAGGAGAGAGAAAGAGAGAGAGAGGGAGGTGGCGGGGACCTAAAAATAGCATAGGGTGGGGGAGTTAGGTATGGAGAAAGAGAGGGAAAGGGGACCACTGTGAGAGTAAAGGAGGGGATAGATCAGGGAAAGGGAGAGAGACCAGGTACCATCTTCACCATAATTGATACTGGAACGAACTGTGCACATTAGATCATAGGGTATCCTATTATTGTCGGAATATCCGGCAATGTTGTTGGGAGACTGGTTTCCTTGGTATATTTTAGTGTGACCACTTTCTTCAGGACCTTGGTGCTACAACGAGCACCTGTGCATCTGCATAATGATTGGTGTATATGCAGGCAGGAATGTTCTCTGTGCCCAAGCATATACCAGAGTCAATGCCCAATCCAAAGTCAGACTGGCTTCTTTCTTCTTGTTATAAAAGACCCTCTATATCTTAGTTCTTATCAGTGAAGTCTCGGGCACGCCCCGCGGCTGTCTATGATCTAATGTGCACAGTTTTTTCACATTTTTAGTAAGCCATGTGTTTAAAGAGTTTTGGGGTTTGAAGAAGCAGGACAATTGAAATAACCAAAGCTTGTGATAGAACCTTATACTTTTGACACAATGTGAAGTGTCTCTTTGTTTCTTTTAAAACAATTGTTCTCTCTGTGATTCAGCAATAAGGTCACCCTCTCTCTATCCCCTCACCCTAGATAGGTGGCTCACCACCGGCCTCTAAGGCATTGCACTATCTTGAGTGTTTCGTTTGTACGGTTTGGGAGGTATAGGGAAGCCTTACCTAGGGAGGAGTTAGCCCATCTGTAGCTGAGGGCCTAGACATGTAATCCCCTTAGTCCAACCGGCATACAATCTTCAAAAACAATTCACACAATTTAAGATCTGACAATAAAAAGCCTTTAACTGACTTCTGGAGACTGGAGTGAGTCAATGCCATGTTCAACAGTTCTTATTGAAAATAAAAATAAAATGCTTAACTGACCTTATATATTTATGGGGGAAGTTCCCTGACTTCTGAAAATGAAAAAAAGTCCACATATTTTTTTTATTCTTTTTTTTTAGTTATGTGCATTTTGCGCTTTTCCAAGAGAACCTTTTGCACAACACACATTTCTACAATACAACGTATATCAAAATGTCAGAACATGTATAATTTAAATAACATAACACATTATAAAACCAAACATGGCATCCGATAAATATTTCATCATAAAATAATGCCAATGAAGAGTAAGACCGTTCAATATGAAACAGGGTCATAGAGTACAATATCCAAATCCAAATCAAAATAGTCTGCAGTAGGAATCCTAGGTAACTAACTGCCCCTAGCACTTTAGAAAATCTAACTAAAAGAAAAAAGGGAGGCTCACACAAGAGCCTTCGGATGGGCTTCTGCCTAACCCAACTCGTGGATGACTTATTCTCAGTCTCAAAGTTCCTTGTAAATATATTGTCAAAGTTCACAACCTTTTTATGGGGATTTTTGTGAGAATACAAATATCACCTGTGTTGTTTTCTCTTCCAACTTTTGAAATTAAAATGTCTTCTTACTTTACTTTTTCTCAGAGTTCACCAGAGATCAAATCCCTGCATGATCCTCTTTTAAACACACTTCTCTGTATCCCACCTGCTTGGCACTGGGAATCCTCCAAGTCCTGTGGCTCTTTGGTAGGTGTATGTGTAGGCCGCTTCCCCAGCCTTGATATACAGTGTTTGTATTTCTTTCACTTTGTTTTACTTTTTGTCGGCTTTCCCAATCTTGATATAAAGCACACTTCCTCTTTTCAAACCTTTTTACATAGGGTGTGTGCTTGGTTGATTCTCTTAGTGTTTCATACTGTTGGTAGCTTCCCCAGCCTTGATATACATTGTTCGTATCTCTTTCACCCTGTTTTACCTGATTCAGGCTCTCGTCCCGCTCCCTTAGGCTCTCGTACTATTGTCGGCTTAGGTACTCTTGAAAGACAAAGTTTGTAGTGCTCACTGGCATCCCCAAGTTAGGAGAATCTACTTCCCTCTCGGTTCTCTAAGTGACGGAAGGGACTGCTAAAAAATGTGGGAGGATTTATGAGCTGTTAACTATGGAAACAAGGGAGGTGGCATCTGGCCACATACATTTGACCTCTTTACATACACATTTTCTGTAACGATTTAACCATTTTACATGCTTAGTATATCAAGAACTGTATATTTAGCTTACTTTCATTTAAGATAGGGGAGCGAAAACACTTGTTGAGTACACTTAGCTTTTTATTGTTTTTTTAGCCAGTGTTTAAAGATGCAGACTCAGTTCCAAATTTTGTTTATATTCCCATGTATAAGGGGTTCTTTTACGGGGAAACAACAAGTTCTGTATTTCACTTGTATTCATAATATTTAAAAAAGCACAAATATAATCAAAACACAAACAGGTGAGCAGTGACATATAAATATATACACACACATGCAGATCAATTACAGGGCAGAGAAAGCAGTTGTGGTTGGCCTCAACATACAGAACATTTCTTTATGTTAGATATTTCAGAAGGCAACCAACAAACAGTACAGTAACAATCAGGTTCAGGCTGTAATAATCAAGTTCAGGAATAGTCACGAGTACGTCCTTCTTAATATTTTTGAGGCGCACTGAGTGTTCAGGGTTGGCAGATAGGGGAGTGACCTAGTCGTTGGTCTATGTCTGGATGTAGATCAAATGATGAAGCGGGACGGGGGTATCTTGTCCTCAAGGTGGATTGTCCCGTGACGTTTTCTGCAAGGAAGCCTTCTTCATGCGCCTAGACCGGATCTCCCGGAATGGGGGAACAGAACGGGGAGAGATCTCAATCAGTGCTGGGATCTCCTTAGCTGGGGCCTAGAGGCTCCAATACTAGCATGTAATAAAATTCAATTAAAAACCGTTATACTGGAGAGTGTAAAGAACAGGACTTCTTACACTTTCCAGGGGCTTGTGAGAACCAGTTACTGACCTGGACTGGGTAAGGTGTGGTGTGTCTTCCTGTGGGGGAGAGGCAGAGGAGCCTTAGTCCGCATTGCTAGAGTTGAGATGAGAACCTCTTGGTTCTCATCTCATTGGCAAAGGCAATAGCTGGTTGGAGCTTGGGGACCTGGGCCCCGTTCCACTCCCTGGTTTGGGTGTTGGTTGCCAGACACGAGTCCACCACTGCTCTCTAGTGGTCATACCACCAGGGAAGACGGTTCTCTTTCCAATTCTGTTCCCTGATGGGTGGCGTCGGCTCGGTCAGATTACCTGACTCTCAGCCGACAGCGAGCAAGTCTTGCTTCCCCTACGATACCGCTGACTCCACGGCTTGGCGTGGCTCTGCCTCTGCAGGACGTTGTCTAAACAGAGGCATAGCTAGGACTCTCCTCCCTCCGTAGGAGTCTTCCCATTCACATTATCCTATGTTTAAGTATGTCATCACAATCGAAAAGGGTCTGTCCTCCTTCTGTGATTGTGGCATTTTGATGAAACCCAACATTAACTGAAGCCAATTGGGGTCAAAAGGGGACCACTGGTAGTAGTAGTTAAAACACGAAAACAAATAATTGTTTTCACGTCCCATGTATGTGGACAATGTAGTCCAGTTGGGGTGGTCCTCATCGGACTGGGAGCCCTTTACCCGAGAGGGGAGTCACTCCTAGTGAGGTCCCACTTACCTAGGCCCCTAGTGAGGGTTTTGTGGAGCGGGCCCAAATTCCGAGCTTCACAGGGGGTAGCTCTCTCTGGGGAGAAGGGACAAATTGACCAGATTCATCACATACCGCTCCCATTAAATGGGAGCCCCCCCTTGGTTAGGAAGTGGGAAACAACTTAAAAAGTCTACATTGCCTTGTTCTTTCTGCTTTCAATTTTCTACAAAAAACATAATGATAGTAGATCTAGAAACCATCTGATGACTCTGGCATTAGAATCTTTTCTCAGACTCATCCAGGTTAGGGGGGAGTGGTTGGTCATGAGTCAGAACCTCCTTCCTGTGAGAGAATAACGTAAGTTTAAGATTGCCCACTTGATGGCTAGGGTTTCAAATTCACTGTGGCATATGATTGTTCCCTAGGAAATAATTGTTGACTTATGCATAAGGGGGGATGTTGCAAGCCATCATGTTCTTGTGACAGTACAGCTCCCAACCCAACCTTAGAGTCATCCCTCTGAAGAATAAGCTCTCAGTTGAAGTCAGGCATTTTAAGACTAATTCCTGACATAGGATTTGCTTGAGGCCTGCAAAACGTTGTTGGTCTTTACTTTCCCAACCAAGCTTTTGAGGAAGGGAGTTCTTAAACTTACGGGTAAGATTGGCGGACAGGGTGAAATCATTTGGTATGAACCGTCTGTAATAAAGTAATTCCAAGGAAAGCTCCAAGGTCTCTTTTGGTTTTGGATACAGGTGTTGCTTCTATTGCATTTACCTTTTCTGTCTGGAGTTTATTAAGTCTGTTAACAATGAAATAACCCAGATACTTTACAGCCGACTGGGACAGGTGACATTTTCTTGGATTGGCTGTTAAACCTGCTCTGTGGAGGGCTCTTCCGATCACATAGATATGGTGCATGTTTGGGGCAGGTCTTACTCTGGATAATTATGTAATCTAAATGGGCTCTGGAGAAGCTATAGTACTGTCATATGATTTCATCCATCAATCGCTTGAATGTGGCAGGAGCACCATGTAACCCAAAAGGTAGTACCTTAAATTGAAAGACCCCTTGTGGGTTGGAAAATAAATGTTATCCCCTAGTGGTGCGTTTTAATGGCTCCTGCCAGTACCCTTTGGTTAGGTCGATAGGTGATATATATTTAGACGACCCAAACTTCTCAATGTGTTTATCAATTCTGGAAATGGGGTAGTTATCAAAAGTGTAGTTGGATTTTCTTAAATCTATGAAAAGTCTCCACTACTTGTTTGGTTTGGCTACCATCATAATGGGGGATGACCATGGACTCTCTGAGGGCTCAATGATGTTGGCCTTGAGCATCTCATGGAGTTAGGTCTTGATAATTTTCCTCCTTGCCTCTGGGATCTGGTAAGGTATTAGATTCACTGTTTGCCCGGCTAAGGTGCGTATGAAGTGGAAGATATTTTGCACTCTACCTGGTTGCTCAGAAAAGACATCAGGAAATTGGTTGAACGGGTTGCAAAGGTCTTCTTGTTGGAAGAGTGGTAGTTGATTAGGAATTAACTTTTGGTTGAGGTTGGGGTCTGTAAGGAGGGTGGCCATGGTCACTGTAGTCTCCTCAACAGGACCAACCTTACACTCTTTCAACAGGCTTATATGATAGATTTCTGCCTCTGATCTGGTTGGGCGACTACATCATTTAATTGGCCTTTTGTCAGGAATTCTATTGGAACCATACCATTTTGATGAAATCTTGTTTACATTTCCCCAAAGGAAAAAGACCTGGCTACAGCTTGTCAGTCATGTAGGGACTTTTGATGTTCTTGTGCCCTACCTAGGTGATGTTTTACAATTTCCCTGACAGTAGCCATATGGGATTTTTACTTCTGGGCTTTCTGGAAAATGGGTAAGATGGTTTCTTCTTTCTCCTCCCAGGTCTCTTTCAGCATATCTAGTATGTCTTGAGGTTCTCACCCATACAGCAACTCAAAAGGCGAATACCCTAGAATCGCCTGAGGTGTCTACCTAACCGCAAAGAGAGCACATGAAAATATAACATCCCAATTTCTACCATTAGCCTCTACCAACTTGTGGAGGATTCTTTTTATGGTTGGTTAAACCTTTCCACAAGGCCAGCCATTTGGGGATGATAGACTGGGGTTTGTAGAGTTTTGATGTGTAGCATCTCTTTTACATCGTTTATGATCTTTGACATAAAGGCAGACGTCAACCTGCAGCGACAGAAAAAGTAAGTGGGGTGTGGACGGGGGGAACATCACTCAATGTGGCCCACTAAACTGGCCCACCTCTCTCATATCTCATCGTCCCCACCACCCAGTAGCTTGTTACCTGCATTTACCCATTTCTATTTAGAAACTGTTCCCCATATAGACTCACAGAGTTATGAACTGTGCTGCCTAGCCATGTATGACATCTAGGATAACTGTTAGTTAGCGACAGCTGGAGGACGGCACTCTAACTGCACTAGCTAGTCCAGTCAGATTTGTAATTATTAGCTTACGTTAGTTCTAGATCGAATTGCAATTATTAGCTTGCGTCACATCTAGACAGAATTGTAATTATTAGCTTGAATCAAATCTAGAGAGAATTGTACTTATTAGCTTGCGTCACATCTAGACAGAACTGTCATTATGAGCTTACATCACATCTATATAGTAATGTCTATAACCAACCCCACTAATAAAAAACTCATCCCTCAGCATACACCTCTCAAACTTTGAACTAAATACAAACATACCTCCAAAGCACAACAAACCGCATGCACTTCACTGCACTGCAACAACAAAACAAACCACACATAGCCTCCCATAACAGCACATGAAGGCTACCAACAGAAAAATACACCTAGGTTCAGTGAACAGTGTTAACCAAACTGTAGCTACCAACAGCACATTGCAGCTCTCTTGCTCTTTCTCCCACTCTGTCCTACTAACTTACCTTACCCCCTTGCCTTGCAGAGCAGCCAGAGTGCCAGGAGACCACTCCGGTGGTGACAGTGCGCGGTATAAATACCATTTAACATTACCATAAACATTAACATAAAAGTTGTACCCTGATCCATGAGGACTTCCTTGGGGAATCCTACTCTCGACAGGAGGGGGGGCGGGGTGGGTTTAGGATCTATTGACTAGTATTATTCCTGAGAGGTTCCGCTTCAGGGTATCAGGTAGCATAGTCAATGATCACTAAGATGTACTTATTCCCTAATTTTGATGTTTTTAGCTGGCCCAGTATGTGCATCACTATTCTGGAAAAGGTACTTCAATAATTGGAAGTGGTTGTAAGGGGGCTTGTGGAACAGAAGTGGATGGGGTCTTTTGGCAGATTTTGCACACAGAAACATAGTTCTTCACATATGTGACTACTCCAGGACAGTAAAACCAAGGTTTTACCTGGCATTGGGTCTTCCCTTTCCCCTGATGGACAGCCGTGAGATGGGAGACGGCCAGCTCTGGCACTACTCTGATTACGAGGAACCACCAGTTGTGTCCTGTGGAGAATATCCTTCCCCATGTCTCCTCGATAAAGTAAGAAAGAATAAACGTCTTTCCTTCGGTGGTATGAAGATGGTTTCTACACTATGTAATCAAAACCAATAGATAGGGGAGTGGTCAGGGTAGGGGCTTTGGCTTTCTATGCCAACTTGGTAGAGAGCTGGTGCCCCCAGTTTATTTCAACAGGCCCACATCCCACTTCTAAGACCATGTCTGATGAATTAGAAGAAGGAGTCGGATGAGTCAATGCCATGCTCAAGGGTTTTTATTGAAAATAAAAATGAAAATGCCTAAGTGATCATATCTATGAGCAAAGTTCCCTACCTTTTAAAACAAAAACTGGGTGGTCATCGAAGTCCAAATCAAAATAGTATGGAGTCGAAATCCTAGGTAACTAACTGGCTGTACCACTCCAGAAAATCGAACTAAAAGGCAAAAAGGGAGGCTTGTACAACAGCCTCATGATGTGCTTCTGCCTGGACCAACTTGTGGATTACTTATTCTCACTCTCAAAGTTTCTTGGAAACATACTGTCAAAGTTCACAAACTTCTTATAGGGATTTTGGTTAGAATATAACTATCCTCTTTGTTGTTTTCTCTTCCCCCTTTTAAAAAGAAAACATCTTCTTACTTTATTTTTTCTCTCAGTTTACCAGTGATAAAATCCCTGCAGGATCCTCTTTTAAACACACTTCTCTGTAGCCCACCTTTATGGCACTGGGACTCCCCTAAATCCTGTGGTTGGTAGGTATATTGATTCTCAGTCCAACTATTTATCAGAGGGTGTCTGCTCTCTTGGGTATTGCAGGTTCCCGTTGTGTAGGCTGAGTCCCCAGCCTTGATATACAGTGTTTGTATTTCTTTCACTCTGTTTTACTTGTTGTTGGTTTCCCCAATGCTCATATAAAACACACATGCTCTTTTCACTCCTTTTTACATATGGCGTGTGCCTGTTCGATTCTCTTAGGTCTTCGTACTGTTGGTGGCTTGCACAGCTTAGATATATATGCTTTGTAACTCTTTCACTCTGTTTTACTCTTTGTTGCCTTATTTCTCGTACTCCTTTTTACATAGGGCATATACCTGTTTGAGTCTCTTAGATCCTTGTACTTTTTGCCGCTTCCTCAGCCCTGATATACAATGTTCATATCTCACTCTGTTTTACCTGGGTCAGGTTCCCGTCCTGCTCTCTCTGGCTCTCGTACTGTTGTCAGCTTCAGCACTCTTGAAAGCCGAAGTTTGTAGCATTTACCGGCGTCTTCATGTTGGGAGCATCCGATTCCCACTTGGTTCTCGTCTTGCTGAAAAAAGCACTTGCCGGTTGGAACTTGAGGACCTGGGCTCCGTTCCTCTCCCTGGTTTTGGTGTTGGTTGCTGGGTACCAGCCCACCACTGTTCTCTAGTGGTCGCACCAGCAGGGAAGAGTATTCTCTTTCCATCTCCATCCATCTCCTGACCCGCGCCGCTTGTTCAGTCAGATTGCCTGTTGCTCAGCCTCCAGCTAGCGGGTCTCCCTTCCTCTACGGTACCACTGGCTCCACAGCTCGGCTTGGCTCCACTCTCCCAGGATGTCGTCTGAACAAAGGCTCGCCTCTGCATAGCTAGGACTCTCCTCCCTCCATAGGAATCTTCCCATTCACCTTTCCTCCTCTGCTTAAGAACGTCATTACAACCGAAAAGGTTGTGTCCTCCTTCTGTAACAATGGCTTTTTGATAAAACCCAGCATTACCGCAAGCCAATGGGGTGGAAGGAGGATCACTGGTAGTTGTAGTTAAAACATGAGAAAGAAATAGCTTTTCAAGTCCCATGTAAGCAGACAATGCAGTCCGGTTGGGGAGGTCCTCATCGGACTGGAAGACCTTGTCCCCGAGAAGGGAGTCACTTGATGAGACCCCTGCGGAGGGTCTTGCAGAACAAGCCAACCTCCCTAGCCTCAAAGGGGGTGACTCCCCTCTGGGGAGAAAGGACTAATTTACCAGCTTTGTCACAGCTGCCATTCATTGTTGGTTTTCTGTGTGCTGACATCTGTTGTGGAAGTGTCTGTTTTGCCCTCTAATGTTGTTTTATGTATGTATTTCTTGAAATTCTTGGTTGTGTGTGGGTATGTGGTGGTTGCTGCCATCCATTGCTGTTTGTGTGTGTATGTGGTGGATTACATTCCATCGGTGTGTGCTGCAATCGTGTGTGTGTGTGTGTGTGTGTGTGTGTGTGTGTGTGTATATCAATTGTTGGTGCGTCTGTACTCTGCCATCTGTTGCTGTTGTGATTGTGTCTGTGCTGTCCTTTTTTGTTATTTTGTGTGATTTCAGCAAATCCGTATTGTTGTGTGCAGCTATGTGTGTATATGTGTACTTCCATCTATTGTTGCTTTTGTTCGAGTGTATGCTGCCTTTGATTATTTTTTATAGTGTGTGCATGTATTGTCTGACATTGTGGATGTTATTTTGTGTGTGCTCCCATCCGTCTTTGTGTTTGTATATATTTCGGTTTGTGTGTGTACTTGGTACCATACACTTGTGCTGTGTGTGTATGTGTGTCATTTTGTCCTCTACTTGTCCCTCATAGTGTGTGGGAAATAACATGTAGGGCCAGGTGCCACCACCTGTTCTATGATGAAGGTCCAGGGGTGGTAAAAGGAGGGGACCCTTGTCACCATCCAAACACCTGGGCCAGGGAGCAGCAGTTTGTCATATGGATCTTTTTACAAATCGTCTGGCCATTTAACTAAGACAGACATCGGGGCTCATTATAAGCTGGCTGGTGTGGCAATAACGCATACTGGCACGTTACCCCACCGTCCAACTACAAATCGCTGGTGGGGCACCTGATCTTCCTCCAGCTAAGAGCTACAAGTAAATCAGGTGCCTTACTGGCAAAGATCTCCAGTATTACTGGCTCCGGTATTACTGGTGCTGGTAATACTGGCAAATCCCACCATTGAGTCCAATGGGACTCCATGGAATGGGGATTTACAGCTGTTGATCTAAAGACAGTCAAGAACACATCCCATGTATGTATCTAAATAAAAGTTGGGAATGAAGGCATGTGGGTCTATTGGTATAGTTTGGGTCTATTTTCTATGCCCCTGAATATTGGTGTAATAATTTTGGTGAAAAGAGTATCTTTTAGGACTTTGTGGTTCAGCTGTTTATGGAGGATTTTGAATATTTGAATGTGTTGCTTACTTTTCCCGCATTGACCATAGGTGTGTAGTATGCCCTTTTTGCCATTTGCACTGCTACGCTAAATCACTTTCCAGTAGGAGAGCACCATTTCCGAGGTTAATAAATTGGGTGAGGCCACTCTTTCCAGAATGTGGACTCCAGAGGAGGTATTTAGCAGAGCCCCCTGAAACCCTTCCCCATTCACACATCAGAAGCGTAGCCACAGCTGTTCCCTCAAATGACAAGATTGTAAGGTATTTCATGACAAGCTTCACTCGCGTTTGTGGTTCATGATTTCCCCTCACAAATGTGCAGCAGTGGCAGAGGAGAGAGACACATCAAGCACAGCCCACAGGCTACACTGTGATGACAGTCTCACCTGCCATTCACAGGAACAGGGAGTGCAGTAAAAGCCATGAACACCCACAAGTACCCAGTTGAGGAAGACCCAGTGACACCAATGCTCATTAGGGGGACCTTTTCCAAACGAGCTGGCCGTCATGAAAGGACTGATTGATTCTAAGAGGTTGCCCGAAGCAATTATAGACTCAGCCCACTGATTCACCATTTGATTACTAGTAATTAAGGTACTAGCTGTCACACACACATGGGTTAGAGGCAGGAGTTAGCTATTGATCCTGTGAAGGTGCTGCCACTGAAACCATCATTACTACAAGTCCACATAAGGCTTCATTATGCAAGAAGAACAAAAAGGTGATGGGTGGAAGGTTTTGAATTAATCTGAACCACTGGCACTGCTCTGGGCAACCTTCCACACCACTGTTTCTTAGCCCGCCTGCGCCATTGCAAAAGGGGTCCAGCCATAGGCAATTCCATCAGGTACTGACTGCCACCAATGGCAGCAGCACTGCCTAGGCCAGGTCCCCTCTGCACAGAAACACAAACAACACTAGCCATGTTTCAACCGTGTTGGGCCTCATCAGTGAGGTGCAGCTTGGTTCCCTATGGTGCAGCGAGCAAGGGACCCACATCTGGGCATACCCTTTCTCACAAAGGGCGATAAACTGAAACCAAAAATGTGATGGGTGGAAGGTTTTTAAATAATCTGAATCACTGGGCAGGAGGGTTGCCCAGAGCAATGCCAGAGATTAGGATTAATTCCAAACCTTCCAGCCATCACCTCTTTTGTTTTGCTTAAGTCACCCTAAGTTTGACGGGTATGCTCAGACGTGATTCCCAAGCCTGCTGGGCTTACAGACCCAAGATTCTCCTCAATGATGATGCCCAATGAGGCCAAAACATGTCTAGGGATGCTTGCGATCTCGTGCAGAAGGAATGTGACCTAGCAGTTTGGGCTGGACTACCCCTTTTGGGGTGGCACCAAGCCTGATTTGCATATGCTGTTTATCCTTCTGCAACTGCTTGGCAGGCTGAAGAACGATGGTCTGGAAGGTTGCCCAAGGTAATTCCAGAGGGTAGGATTAATTCCAAACCTTCCAGCCATCACCTCTTTTGTTGTTTTGCTTAATTATACAAGGATCCAGAGCCCACCCAACTGTGTGGGGATTTGGAGATGATGATCCTGCGAGGAAGTGAGCAGAACAGGACAGTAGTAGAAAGGGGCAAGCCAAGGGACACAAAGGTTTTGGAAGAAGGAAACAACAACAGGAGAAACAAGAAAGGAGAATGCTGGAACAGGATGATGTTGAAGGGAAGAAGTAGATGAAGAAAGGTGGACAATAGAGGAGGCAGGGAGAGTTTGGATATGGAGGTGAGACACAGAGAAGGCAGAGGGAGAGGGCAGAAAGATCCCAAGCAGAGAACAATATTAGGCACAGTGTATAGGGCCAAATACAGAAAGAAAGGTCAGTGAGGAGGTGGTGGAAGGGCATATAGTGTCTCAAGTATAGAAAAGTAATTAATGCATGCCAAAATTGCCAAAGACTATAAGGGATGCTGAATGGTGTGGGGAGAATTCATGGCAAATAAAGACTGCCTGAATTCTAGCTGAAATTCACTGAAAGGTTGTGACACATGTGATTCAACAGTTTGGAAAAATATTACACCGGCAAAGCAAGTGAATAGGTGCTGCCTTTTGTTATGGATAGCACCTGATAAAGTTAGAGAGACCAAAAGAACGCATCATTGCATTAATTAACATTTTCTCGAGCCGTTTTCTTCCTTGAGAGACAACACCCAGACATGGTGCAAATAGTGCCACAAATTAAACCATCCGAGGAACAATATGGGCATTGTGTGCATTTTTCTCCAAAAACTAAGTTTGAATAACTTTAAACGAACAGCAGGAAATGTTAAAAACAATCTCTAAGGTAAAACATCTCCTGTATTCATGGAGAACTATGCCTTCCACAATGGAACTGCACATCCAAAAATACAAAGGCCCACATATGTCAGAAATGTAATTCAGCTAAGAGGAGACCAAAGCCCGCGTTGCAGGAATACACTTTAAAGTGAGGAAAGTCAAGCAAACCATCCTGTGATGTTATAGGATGCTGCCATGTTTTTCAAAGAAGCACATTTAAACCCTACATGGAAGAAATTACATAAATGCATTATTTTAAACTTTATACCAGAGAAAATCTATTTGCAATATGACTTTTAATTAAATTGGCAATTGCGGTTGTTTTCTGAGTCACAAATCCCTTTTTATGTACATGGCAAAGTACAGTGCTATGTATTGGATTACCTTTTATCAGCACAATAGAAGTGAGCAGGCCTTTCAGGCATACAGAAGCATAAGACGCTATGGGTTGGCTTGGTGCAATGCTGAATAGTGATCCAGTGAAATCACTGATTAACTCACTCCACTTCAGCCATGTATACAAGTTGCATAGTGGGGGGGGGTGTTTAAGAATCCCATGGGACTAGCCTGGTGCTTTCAGGATGGAAATGTTTATTGTGTGCTTTAATCCTGAAGAACTCATTATATTCCTAAAACAAAAGGCCTTGTGAGCAGGCCCTGCCAGTAATAAGTAGCCCCTCACCTGGAAATTCCTTCGAAGAGGAAACTGTTAGAAAAACACCATGCAGGTTTTTAAATTAAATCAAAACATGATCTTCCATGAAATTATCATCTGCTGGCCTGAATTTATTTGTTATATCACAGAGCCTCTAAGAGAAATTCCTCCAGATAATGTGTTCACCTTTTGACCCTGACTTCCATGTCATTTATCTGTATGTAACCTAATGCAATGAGAACAAAGGGGCTGTCATGTTATTCAAAAGCAATAATTGACTTGGACCTCACAAATAGCGGTTTACATTTAACTCATGTTCTGAGCATGCAATATTAGTCATAGTACATGATTCCAATATAATGTTATGTATGGAAACCAACATTTCTGCATAAAGGTAGGAGCATACCAGATACAAATATGGAACTGGGTGCATTTTAAATCTGATTATCCTCTTCAATTCGACAGCAAATTCACATTCTCTATGATTTTCAATAATTAATAAAAGTATTACTAGTCATAAAATTATAAATATTCATCACACAAATAAATTTAGCATATGCAGACATGCACCTGCAGGGGCAGATTTTAGAAAACTATTCTCCATTAATGTATCAGATTGCTACCAGCAATCATGAAAGAAAAACTATTTAGCATGTAAAGTCTTAAAGAGCAGTTAGTGCTACCACCTTTTTTGCTCACAAGTATAGAAATTATAATCATCCAATGGTACTACGGATGTGTATTCAAGAGGAGTGTATGATTGGATAAGTCTTTCCACACCCCTGTTTAACAATCAGAAAAATGTGATGGAGAGCTTACGTGAGGCAGAACACAGAAGAAGAAAGACTCTCTCTGACAGCCAGACAGATTGGTTATGATTAACAACAACCTGTCTTCCCAGGGCTACTGGCCTGGGAATATCTGTTGATGAGGGGCCTTGTCCAGAAGGGAGAATGAAGCAGGTGGTGGCAGATTACACCTGTGTTCAGAGGGACCAGAGACCAGGGTGTAAGAAGCTTAGCTGATGCTGGTTACAAGAACTACAGCAGTTATGCCAAAGTAAGTATACAAATTTCCCAAAGCTAATCAGATATGTCATTCAGCTTTTTCTATGCTATGTCCCATGATTGGGTGAATTGGGAGGTATAGGGACACTGGTTCCCAATAGAATACAGGAGCATTGTAAAGTGAAATGTATTCTACGTTTTACTTTATTTAAGTACCAAGTTAGATTTCCTGGAGAAAAACGATTGCATTTTGTGTTGTATGTGCAGTGTCAAACTAATGGGACTTCTGTGCAACCTAAACACAGTTTATTTTGGTAGATCAAGCCCAATAAATTTGACCCCTGCTTGTTTCTACTGGTATAGATGACAGTTCAGATTATGAACCAAGGTTGACAGCCTGACAGATAATGTATTAATAATTTGAAGTTTGTGGATACCATAGATATTTTAAAGGATATTTAGGGATAAAAGGGATCTTATAGGAGTAATTTCTATTCCCATAAAATAGTGCGACTATAAATCCCATGCAACCCCTCATTCTGAAATTGCACAGTGAGATTTGTATTAGCAGAGAAACGGGAGAGGTATTTATATCTGTTCATTACAATCTGCACCCATTCTCCCAGGTTGGGGTAGGTGAGCTGAAATGATGTGTGTTCTAAGTCAGTGACACTGCTTCCCGAAGCTCACAGCTGCAAGGGTCTGATGCAATCACTATGATCTTATATTAATTGGCACATGCACTTACTAGCGAATCTCAGCACCATATTAACAAGTGAAAGGGGATCATACAACAGTTCCCCGATAACAGCATGTGTTGGTAATATTTGGGGAAATCAAATGTCCTTTGTATTCTGTGCAAGTGTCATTTTTGTGCAGTTTAAAGATTCTAGCATATTCGAAAAATGACATGTGCATAGATAATTCATTATGGAAATTAATGCCTGTGTGTGACAAATAGTAAGATAAATGCAGGTAGGTCGTTTTCGTATACCTAATTGTCTATTATTGTGTAACATCGTGATGATTCCCCCTGCATAAATATGGGGGCCTCCTTTGCCTTGATTTCACCTTTAATCAATGTATTTAAATACATCTGAGTTTTGATGAAATTACAGGATGCGACTGTATAACTTGGGAGCATTTGATAAAGATGTCCACTTGATGGTGCAACCAAATACATCTTACAGTGATAGGTGGGGAAACCAGTGGGGCCTGATCAGAGCTGTCTCTAAGGTACAAGCACTACGGAGGAGGAATGCCATGTTGATCCAAGCTCAGGTATTGGTGGGGCTAGAGTGACAGAGAATCCTCCAAGCATAGGCTGGATTATGGTGGGTTCGGTAAGGCCACTAAGAAAACTCAATAACCCTTCCTCACTAAATAACCACATCCAGTAGAGCTCACCTGAGCCAATTGGCTCCTTTTTATTGAAGTTTGTGGCAGGTTTCCCATTCCACTGCATCGTCCTTGGTAGGATTCTATACCAGTGTTGGCCTGAAAACCACCACGGGACAGGCAGGGAAGAAATAGACTGAAATCTGCAAGCTCAGCATCCACTGGCTAGGCGGACAATGTACACTAACGGTGCAAAGTGGGTACAGAAAACCCTGCAAACTAGGACTTTGGATGACTTAAAGCATAGGTCAAGAAGGGTCACCCTGACCAAAACCTATTGTTTAAGAGAACTTTGGGACATAGGACATGGGTTCTATTAGAAGATTAGCTCTAGATTTCATGAACCTTTTTTTGTTGATCCTGCCCCCTGACACTCTTTCTCTGAGCAATGTACCCTTTGGTTAGCCTTACTGTAACTCTGCCTGCGTTTGGGACAGTATAACGTATTTGTTAATCCCTGCATATGTCACATTTCTGTTACTGATTCCTCAGTCTGAAACATCCCCTATTTGTTTTTTTTGTTTTTTTTACATTGGCTTTTGTGCTTATCAGTTTTCACAATGCACTTTTGTTGTTTCATTTTTTCATGTTCAGTCATGAAATCGAAAAACAGTTTGTGAATGCCATGAATGTAAGAATTCAACGTGAAAAGAATGCGGCACTCACCTTAGCAAACAAAAAGAAATGTAAAGTACATGCGGGGCCTAAAGGGGGGGGGGTGAGTGGAGTCTGAGAGTATCATTAGCGTGAGGGTGAAATAGAGGCATGGCCAGACCTTTGGAAAAGGGGAGGGTTACGAAAGGTAGAGTTGAGCATCCAGAGTTGGAAACAGGGAAGGAGGTTGTTGGAGATAGTGGATGATCATAAGGGTATGCCCTGTGAGATGGATTATGAGGGTGGTCTTAAGGGGGGTGAGGAATGTAAACAAGAGGGCTGGCGAGAGATGGGAGCACTGTGACTAAAAAAGGAAGGGGTCGCTATGGTAGCAGTCAGGAATACGTAAGTAGATGAGTATGCAGTGAGAATTGGAAATGAGGGCCAACAGAACATTTCACAATTGGAGCATTGTAAAAGAACATGTTGCAAATGGCCCATTCAAAAAGCTGATAGATTACCCATTTCTTGCGTTCTGCTATTTGCTTTTTAGTTACCTCTCTGAAAGCTGTCATTTTCGTTGCGGCCACGAATACAGATTTCCTAGATTTCCTTTTTAGTTTTGACTATTAGGTGGCACTTCAGCGATACCTATAAACCACAACTAATTAATTGGAGTACAGGTAGGCGGGAGATGGCATGTGAGGAGGGATACACCGTTTCTAGGTGTTGTTTGGTAATTTACCCACTTATTGACTGCCTTTGGCCATACTAATTCCTATGGCCACTTCACCCAGTACCTCTGCCTTGCTGCTCAAAACACTTCCCCCTGAAATCTCTTTGGGCTTTCTTTATCAAGCTGTAACATCAAGTGTTGCCCTGTCAGTATTATTTCTAAGGTGTGCACTGAGAGCTACTGGCATAACTGCAGTTGTAAAATGTGATACTAGTGTAATACAAATGTCTTAACCAAGTGTGCCTTCAGCCCCTTGATTTAAATCTGTTCCTTGCACTGAAGTTATCTTACAAAACAACCATGAACAAAGGCAGCAGTTTCATTTGACTTTCTCAGACTGCTCACTCCTGACATGAGGCAGCATAAGAGCTGTAAAGTTATGCAATTTCATTTGACCATTATGTAAGGCATAGTCCCAACATTAAAATGTGCTAATCCACGCCTAGTTTCTCTAAATCTGCTCACACCTTTCTCTGTGACTGCTTTTTGAGGGGCCAAATATCACATCCTTGCATTTCCCAAAGCCTTTCCTTACATGTTTACAGAGACTCCTGTTATTTTCAGTTTACCCTGTTTTACAGACAGGATAGACGGCTTTAGGGGATGAGAGGCTAGGGGCTAATCGCAGTTTGCCACTCTAACCATGTGTTTGTAGACGGAGGCTAATCAAAATGCTGTCTTGAAGTACTGATATGTCACTGGTATTGCAGTCCAAGCCCAAATGTTTAACTCTCTTAAAGTGTCGGGGAAGCCATAATCATGGAGCTCTCAAGATTTTTACGGCCATATGTGTCCTGAAAGAAGGCAACCTGGTCTTGTCTTTGCTTGAAATTCTGTGACTTGTCGTTTTCTGACATTTCAAATGCATAAAAAAAACTACAAATCCCCACAAAATGTTAATGTCTATATTTGGAACAAGCCACACACATGAATTTAAAAACCAAACAAAGTACTTCAAAAACGATTTATTAACAAAGAACATTACCTCATTGACCTGTGATGTAGTTATGACAAAACCACTTTCCCACTCCTTAAATCACATCCTTATTTGTTTTTGCAGAATGGTCCTGATGATTCCCGCTTCCTGCGAAACATGCAATGCATGGTGCTGGCTGTTAAATGATATAAAAGGCCTACAAGACAAAACAGATCTATTGTTTTATTACTATTCCAGTTGGGATGTTTTTGAGAATCACAGGATTGCGTTTTCTTTTAAAAATAACTAAAACACACACATAGTCGCCTAAAAGTCAGAAAATCAGAGGTAGAGCAATTGTTTTAAAAAAAACAAAAGAAAGAGGCAACTCCTATGTTATTGCTAAAAAAAACATGCTTTAACAACACTCCACTGCTATACAGCAGTAGCAGTGTGTGGTGAGTACAAAGAGAAAGAGAGAGAGAGAGAGAGAGAGCAGGTTGATTACATGAGATGACGTCTGAAACAAAAGTGTGAGCACAACATGGAGGAACTGCTTGGTACAGTAAGAGTTTAAGTGGAAAGAAATGGGGAGTGGCGTGATACTGGTGCTGGAGGAATGGGTTTGGATTAAGGGGCTTCTGGTAAGCATTAACAGGGGGTGGTACTGAACCCAGTTCCTTTTAAAAATGAGATGCTAATAGGGATTCGAAAAAACTAAATCCACCTTTGCAATGGAAAACAAAGGAATTGGTTGCAAACATTGTCAACAAAACTAGTAAACAATGCAAAGAATGTTTTTGTCAAAAACATTAGGAAAGACACGTGTTGGAAAATGTTAATGACTTGTTATGGCAATGGCAATTTCCCCTAAAACGACTTGAATGCATTTCTGTAACCACGAACCATGTGAAACATGTTAACAATACTTAGTCATTGTAATTTCAGAAGCAGAATGAAATTGAAGGGAGGTTTTGTATTTCAAATGATCATTGGTAATTGATTTTGTTATGGCATATTAAGACCTATTAGAACTTTGGAGCATAATAAGAACAATTAATCAGATGAGAAAATAAATGTACATTTATTGGACAGATAGTATGGTTTAGGCGAAACAAATCTAAAAATAAAGTCATGCAGTGCAATGTAAACTATTTTAAGTCCAACCCAAAAATAAAGAAACATGAATAATATTCTAAGACGATTTGCCACCCGATATACAGCAGTCAGACCAAATGGCCCAAAAGTGGTGTCCAAGCGACAGAACATAAATATGAAAGAGAGCAAAGTGTTGAAGGTGTTATACACAAATCTAAAATCTCCTAAAATTCCAACCTCTTTGTCAGAACAGTAGGCTGAACCCCGAATAGCGAATGAGCTGAGCCACGTTATGCTGTACGAAGGAAGGGCTTGCAGTCAGCGAAAAAGACCTGAAACGTATTTTCTTGATCCTTTACTGTCGAATTTCAATTTAGACCATAAAATACAATAGTAAATAAATTGAGAAAAAAAGAAGGAAAAAAGAAAAATTGAAAAAAAAAGGGTAGAGTAAATGGAAGGGTGGGGGAAAGTTGCAGGGCGGGTGGATACCCCAGTCCCGCCCACACACAGGAAATAAAGAAAAACAAAAGAACAATGTTCATACAAAGTCAGTTTCGCTCTATGAGCAATTGTCTAAACAAAGTCAACGCTGCTCTTTCTCAAGGAGCCACAAAAAAAACAGCCCGACATAACTGACGAACAACCTACGGCAATTCTACAAAGCTGGCCGCACAAACTCATTGGGCCGATGCAAAGCAGAAGGGGGGATAATACCAGGTCCCAATTGAGGGGGGCGGTGCCTGCAATGCACAGTGCATAGGCCTGATTTACAAAACCGTTTTCCGATAGCGCAATCCAATTGAAAAACGCGTTGTAATTTAGGCCCAAGGTGTTTACCAGGCGTGCAGGGCCCGGCAGCTTCGTGAGCCAGATTAATTATTTTTGAGGGCATGTGACACGTTTCTAATTGCAACCCATGCAAAAGTGAAATGCAAACACCTGTGCTACTCTTCATGGCGGTGGAGCGCTGGAAATCCACCGGTTTATCAAACTGTCTTGGAGGCGAGAAAGAGCGTAAGCAAGGCTCGCGGGTTGATACTGGTATGCTAATTTCGCTAATGCATATACTTAGCAGGTCCCTGGGTGTAGCTGGCATTAGGAAGTGTGCAGTGTTGCGTACTCTGGCAGATCCAGACAATGGCCGCTCCCTTGATAGGGCTGTCTTTAAATTTAATCACTTCACGTCCACTGTGCTACAATGTTCCGTTTCCTACTGTAGAAGGTTTAAATAAAATGCACACTGGGCCCCATTTGCTAAACATTTATTGGCCTTTATGCAAGGGAAGAAAGGGGCATTAGCATGCCGACAATGAATATGCAAATGCTGGGTTTCGCGAACGGGGTCCCCGTGGGTCTTGCTTTTTAAAAGCGATTGCCTTTTAAATAAATCAGCAGTGTCCAAATTGTTGGCGCCTTAACGCACAATGTTCCCTTTCTGTTATACACTTGGACAGCCTTTTACCTTCTTTTTGTACTCGTAAACTAGATGTTTCCGGAAAACATTTAACAAGCTATAGCTATGATCACTCACCACTGACGCCTGTGCTGATGGTGATGTGGGTTTATGGCTTTTGGTCGAACCCCAACTGGTTGAAAGGTTTTTCCTCCATTTTATAAACCATTTTTTACAACCAAAAGGTGGACGGTGGCTTGAGGTCAGACTATAATGGTTGTGTTTGGTTGAGGGGGAGGTGAAGGGATTTGGAGAGGGGTTGGGCTCTCCCCGACATTCTGTGACTAAAAATGCAGTAAAAAAAAGTGAATAAAAACGTGACCAGTAAAGGTTCGATTAAACACATAGAACTGGTAATGTGTGTCCATGATTGTCATTTGCGGACATTGTTGCTATGACAACGCCTCGTATTCAACAACCATGAAGGGCAATTTAAGACCACATGCTTTACCTGTGATCACTTTACGGAAGATGGACGAATGCCTATTAAAATGAGGAGAGGCACTGCAATACAGATAAATGGTGGGATGTGCCGCCACATTCATCAGCGAATGAGGGTACAATATTACTTGACCCCCATCCACACGCACATTTCTCTGGCCAGAGAAGAAACGATCCTGTTGCACACTCATAGTGAGTAAACAGTCATGGATCCTATCGAATCAACTGCCTTTTGCTCTTTCAGCAATGGAAATCCATGCATCTGCTTTAAGGGCTCTGCAGGGGCCATCTTTGGAGTAAAATAAAGTTGTAATTGCTGTGTTCACATTTGCCAAGGCGACACTGTCTCTCCTGTCCAAACATGCTGCTGTTTTCTGAATGCTTTACATAGAGGTGAGGTAGCCAAAGAATTCACAGTGAGAGCTGAGCCAGAAGCGAGACATAGGACCGGACTCGGCCCTAAGAGCCAAATACGAGCTTAGCCACCAACAAATGCATATCCTGCCGTCTGCCTCCCCCACACAAAACCCATATCTGCCACACTGCCTCCTCAACCCCTACAACAAAAACCCAATACCTGGCATCCTGCTCCCTGCCTCCCACAACACAAAAGCATACCTGGTGTCCTGCCTCCTGCTCCCATAACAGGAAACCTATATCTGGCATCCCTATATTGGGAGATATGCCAGAGTGAAATTACATTATTAGTACTAGATCACACACTTTCTATGAGATAGGATTTGATTCCAGTCTGCAGTTTAGACACATGTCCATGTGACATAAAAGTACACAAATCACAATATAAAACAACCAGACAAACATATAAAACCTCATCTTAAGCAAAAAGATATCTTTATTTTCACAACATGAATGGAACTGTACCAGGAAACAAAGTAATGCTGTCCTAATCTATCCCTTGTGTTATTGAAATGTACTTACAAGACTTAGACACACAACAAGGCTGAAACATGTCCGGGGATGCTTGTGGTCTCGTGCAGAAGGGATGTGGCCTAGCAGTTCATGCTGGACTGCCCCTTTTGGGGTGGGACCAAGCCTGATTTGCATATGGCCTTTCCCCTTCTGTAATGGTTTGGCAGGTGTGGAGCAATGGTCTGGAGGGTCGCCCAGAGCAATGGCAGAGGTTAAGATTCATTCTAAACCTTACAGCCATAACCTCTTTGTTTTTGCTTTATCACCCCGAGTGGGATATGGGGTATGCCCAGAAGTGGGTCCCGTGCCTGCTGGGCCTAGAGACCCAAGCTACTCCTCACTGATGAGGCCCAACAAGGCTGAAACTTGTCTGGGGATACTCGCGGTCTTGTGCAGAAGGGATGTGGCCTAGCAGTTCGGGCTGGACTGCCCCTTTTGGGGTGGGACCAAGCCTGATATTCATATGGTCTTTCCCCTTCTGTAATGGCTTGGCAGGTGAAGAACGATGGTCTGGAGGGTTGCCCAGAGCAATGCCAGAGGTTAAGATTCATTCTAAACCTTCCAGCCATCACCTCTTTGTTTTTGTTGTTCGTAAACCTGGCACATTTTTTTGATCTTGAAAAGACCTTTTTAGGGTAGCCCTTTGCTCTAAGTTTATCATCAAGTTGCATCGCATGGTCATAGAAGTCTATCAGAGATGTGCAATTTCCTCTTCTTATTCTTAAACACAGACCATATGGTAGATTTTCTTTGATGAGCACTGGATGGTTGCTACTTTAGTGCAGCACAGTGTTTCTATCACTGATATTGCGGTCTAGACTACATTCTAATTTCTTGTCCCAATGTTTGATCACTAGGTCTAAGAAGTGTGCTTTTGTGTTGCTGCATTCCATAGTGAATTGGATGTGCTGATCACATTCATTTAGCCAGGTAAGAAACATTTTAAGCCCTTCTTCTTTGCCATCCCATATGAACACTATGTCATCTGTGTATCTTTTGCAGTGTTTGATCTGTTGTCTGTATGGATTTTGGTTAGAGAACACAAATTGAGACTCGTACTTGGCCATAAATAGAATTGACAGACTTGGCACAAAAGCAGCCCCCATTGCTGGTCCCTTGATCTGCAAGTAGTATTGTTGATTGAATGCAAAAACGTTTTAGCATAGGGCTATGGACAAGTCCAATCTATGAAAGCCTCGTCAAAATAGGTTGATTCCTGTTCCTCTAAAACCATCAAGGACCACATTGACACCCTCGCTCCGGCCCTTGCTGATTTTGCAACCACTCTTTTGCCTCAGGATCCTTCCCCTCCCCTCTGAAGCACTCCTATGTGCATCCTCTTCTCAAGAAACCCACAGCTGATCCTTCTTGTCCAGCTAACTATCGGCCAGTTTCCATTACTCCCTTTTTGGGCAAACTCCTGGAAAAGTTGGCCATCTCTAAGCTTAACCTTCATTCCAATTCTGTTGGCTGCCTCCATGACCACCAGTCTGGCTTCAGAGCTGACAGAAGCACAGAAACTGCTCTCCTGAACATCCGTGAAGATCTGCTCTCCAACCTTGACTCTAACATTCCCTCTGTCCTCATCCTCCTCGATCTCTCTTCTGCCTTCGACACGGTCAACCATACCATCCTGCTCAACCGTCTCTGTGAAAACCTGGGTATCACTGATCAGACTCTGGCCTGGCTGACCTCTTTCCTCTCAGATCGACCCTCCCAGGTCTAATTTGGGTCCCTCCTTTCATCTATCTTCCTCTCTACCTGTGGTGTTCCCCAGGGATCTAACCTCTCGCCCTGGCTTTTCAACCAATACCTGGCAACTCTCACCCACTGCATTGCCACTTTCTGCTCAAATTTCCAGCGCTACGCTGACGACACTCAACTCATTTTCAGGCTGCCCTCTGCCACCTCCTCTCCCTCTCTCATCTCTGATTGCCTAACTGCCATTCAAGATTGGTGTGCTGCCAATGATCTTTGTCTGAATGCCAGCAAGACAGAGATCCTCTTCATCGGCACACCTTCACCATCCTTTCCCCTCACTCTCTGGCCAGCCTCCCTTGGCCCTCCTCCTACCCCCACCTGCGAGGCTAAGAACCTCGGGGTCATCTTTGATTCCACCCTTTCCTTCTCCGCCCACATCTCTGAGGTCTCTAAAAAGTCAAATTTCCTACTGCACCTCCTCAGAGGTACTCTGCCTTTCCCCTCCTTCCCCACAGAAGCTCGTGGTATCCCAAGCTCTGGTTCTCTCTAGCTTGGACTATTGTAACAGCCTCTTTCTAAATCTACCTGCCTCTACTCTCTGCAACTAATCCAGAACAGGTCTGCAAGACTTTTCCTTGGCCTCAAGCCCTGGGATCGTATCTCTCCAGCCCTGAAATCTCTCCATTGGCTCCCAGTGGATGCAAGGATAAAATTCAAAACCCTCTGCATTGTCCACAAGGCTTTCTGGGGCCTGGGCCAAAATACCTTCAGCTATCCCTCCGTAAATACCTTCCCTCTCGAGCTCTTTGCTCCTCTACCTCCAACCCCCTCAGGGTCAGTCGTTTTTCAAAGAAACGAGCTGGGGGTAGATCGCTGTCTTCGGCTGGGGTCCCCTCTAGAGCAGCCTCCCTGCCACTCTAAAACTTGAGGAGAACCATCTTCGGTTCCGGAAGCACCTCAAGACCGTCCTCTTTCCTCTGCCTTTGCTCCCCCTCTCCCCTGATGATCTGTTCTCTCTTGGCACCGCGCACCTGACCACCCTCTGTCCTCTGGGCCCAGGTACCTGCTCACCCTGCCACCCTCCCGCACTGCCTCCGGGCCACCCCTTGCACTGGGGTCTGTATCTTTACCCATACAGCCCCCCCCTTTTTCTTCCTGCACTTATCAGACCTACCCTGTCTGCTGTCTCAAGCCTAGCACTTGCAAATTGCTGGCTGCACTACCACTGTTTGTTGCCTCTATTATTTATGTATTGTTATTTATCTGTTTCTCTTCTGCTTCGCACTTTCCACTTCTCCCCCGTTCTATGCACTTTTCCCCTCCAACTCTCCCATGCCCTTGCGCGTTCTCAATGTCACGGGGTCTAGTAAGATCGCTGTTTGGTTCTCCCCTGTTCCCCTCCCTTGCCTTGTCGCACTCAAACACTTGTGTACGAGCGCAATAGAAATAAAATATCAATATCAATTAGTTCCACAATGAAGTTATTGGGGACTCTGGTTTTAAGTTAGTCTCCGATGCATTTGATAGCTTTGTCATGGGATATGCTTGTATACAAGGGTGTTATACCCATCGTGACAAAGAGTTAAAACCAGGGTTGAATTGTATTTGTTCAAAAGTTTGGATACTATGCATTGTGTCCCAAAGATATGTGTCAGTGAGAATACTCATCGGTTTAAGGAATATCTCCACATGTTTACATATAGGTTCCAATATGGAACCGCACCCTGATATTATCGGTCTTCCTGGGGGATTTTTCTGAATCTTTGTGTATCTTGGGTAAGGCATAGAATCTTGGGGTCCGTCCATGAGAACCCTTCAGGACGCCTGCCTCCTTCTCTGATATTGACCCCCTCTATATTCCATATGCTATGGTCTCTGAAATGTTATGGCCCAGTTCTTTTCGTTGGATCTTTTTTGAGCAATATGTAGATCTCGTTATCATTTAGTAGGTCATATGTCATTTTGTATATTGATCAGCCCTCATGATTACTATGCTGCTGCCTTTATCTAACATGAACAGGAGCAGGGCACATCTCCCATTTCCCTCTACTTGCTTCCTTTTTCCACATCTACACCCCAGACAACATGGTGTTTGTTCCCTCACAGTGTACTAACCAACTCCAACAACTATTGCCTTCCACTGCGGCCCCTTTATAACCTGCACTTACCAGGGTGACTTGGTATTTTCATTTTATACTTACCCTTTCTTTTGTTTCATTTTTATTTTTTTAATTGACACAAGTTGACATTACGACCATTGCCCCATGTCTATATCCACAGAGCACAGGACTTGAGCTTTCTCAACCTTGATGTTCACCAATCTAGGACCTGTGGACATAACCCAAATTAGGTCCCCAGCTAGACCGCCGACAAGCCGGCCATTATGTCTAAACACACCACCCTGGAGGTGGCCAAGGAGCTATTTGGAGTACCTTTAATGACTGTCCAATTGGGAAAGTCATAGAGGGGTTGCATGGAGAATCTGAATATTGACCAAGCTTTTTTATTTAGACTTGACACTAAAATATGTACCCACATATCATCACAGGGTCCATAAATATGCCCTGTTGAAGGCACTCCGACACATTTCTAGGCCCGCCGAAATGTGTTTCACCTTGGGGACCACAATTCTGTTCCAAGGAACATGTTGTTTTATTTCTTTGTTTTCCTTCTCCCCTAGGTTCTTGTAGTGCTAACAACTGTGTTACACACACGTTGGCAGAACCGTTTTCTTATTTGACTTTTAGTGAATTGTTCACAAAACTCAATATGATTGTTGGTTTAAAGTAATGAAAACAGCAACATGTGTATACGAAACATACAAATAAGATTGAGATCCGCTTTAGAAACAGAAGAAGATTTACAACTGTACCCTCTTCCTCGAGTTAAATCCCGGTTCTTCTTTCTGTTCCTGCCTTTGGGACTGTATCATTGAAGGATACTTTCCACGGTGTATAGGCTGTGTAGATATTAATTTTTACTTGGTAATTGCTAAAGACTGCAAGTGTGTTTTCTGCAGGGTACTTTCCCATGGCATCCTGATAACTAGAGTGTTAGAAACTGCCAATTACTTAAACCGTGACCATTTAATTCATGGACAATACATTGGATAATCTCTACTTCTTTTTGGAAGTTATAATATATTCATTTCAGAATATGGTGTGTATTATGTGTTGTACTACATCTTTTGTTGTCAGGTCTTAGGCAATAAATGGAACATTAGATTTAGACAACCGTTATAATTGAATTTAATCTTGAACGTATAGAAATTGTGTAGCAAAACCCAATGTTGGAAAACATTTGTTACATAGATACTTTACCCCAGCCACCCGTGGGAAAAAGGGGTTCACCCTACTTTTGATTAAGCATCTTTAATCTTAAATATATTCTGACATTTCTTCAGAATACAATGGTCTTCCTTTCGTTTATAGTCTGATTCTGCCAGAGGACATCTGACTGGATCTTCTTAGTATTGATTGAATTTCCCAAAAATTGAATCCTGTTTTTGAGCAGTGATCAAGTCTGCATCAGGAGAGTCTCTTCAAGTTCACTGTCAATGCAAGTTTGTGGTCTGGTCACTGCCATTACCTGGATCTCTCCCAGGAGGTGCTCTGTATCTATGAAGTGCCCCTTTAGAGCTCCTGTTTTGGCCAATCTATCGTCAAGTCATTTCCAGTTTTTACCAGAACCGTCTATCTTAGAATGACCTTTAACTTTTTTCCAATAGATGGTAATTTCATTAGATGCCACAAGATTGTATTAATGCATGCCAAACTAGACCATTACCAAGAAATAAGGAAGTGCCCCAAGTGCAAGGAAAAACTGCTTTAGTCACTTTTTTAAAAACAAAGTGTCGGCTGGGTGTCAAGCAAGATACAAGATTATAAGGTGAAAAACCACAAGTGGTGCACAGTTAAAAACAATAATACATTTTCTAACATAATAATTGACTACACTAATCAAAATTCCTATAGACCCTTGAACATTGGAGTATACCGTTGGCTAATCCATTATCTACAACCCCACCCAGGTCCATTCCCCCAAGTATACTCATCATAATAATCACATCACTACTGCACTATTTAGTTGGTTGGCACGCTGAATACTGACAGTGATGAGAATACTTCCCTGCCATTGGATGGCACCTCTTAAGGTGGTCTTGAATGTTCCAACTGTCCTAGGAAGTCCAATTTATTATTTTATTTGCTGACCCGGAATAGAGAGATAAAACCCTGCTTTCATGAATAAAAAGATACTCCCATCTCATTTCTCATGCCAGGGCCCCATTTAGCCCAAGACCGCTTCCCTAACCTTGAATATGCTAGTTAGCAACTGTTGTATCAACACTTGCTGCTCACCCAGGTGCTTAAACTTTTAATTGGGTCATGGGATGAGTAACAATCTATGGGGCTCTGTCTCCTGGGATACATTCTTCAATTACACTGTACAGGGTGTAGTGGCACTATTTGGCCATAGGGGGCCCTCTGTGCACAGTTTAGTTTAGTGTCTTTGGCAGTATTTCTTCTTGAGGCACCATGCAATTGGCGATCATGGTTTCTGTGTATATATTCACGTATCATTTGTACCAGAAATAATTGCTCGTCTTGTGTCATGGTAACAACATCTCTTCGCTGCTACATTGAGCACTATCTTGTACTCCCTTCCACTCTAACCTTGCATGTCTCATACTTTCAGGCGAGAATGGGCTTTTTATAAAGTTGGACAAATCTAAGCACTGTGGTGCAGCAACTCTAAAATAACATGTTGTGCAGTTTCTAAAGGGTCATTTTTCTGCAAAAAGGTGGAATCACTGTTCAATGCTACATTATTGTTAATCAGGAATGCTATTTCTTCGTGTATTTATCTCTTACTAATCTCAGTGTAGTCAGCACCCTATATATCTCAGTGACTTTCTCTAGGTGTACCGCAACCTAACTCCCTCAATGTGGTACAACTACGTATAGTGTTGCAGAATTATTCTATTCTAGTTGTGTTTATATTTTAAACAGGTAAGACACTTGTTCCTATTCTACATGTATTAGTGTGTTGCTTGTATTCAGTCTTCTTGAAAACAGTCTGGGTATATAAAAAGGCTTAAAACCATTCATTAAGTGGGCTTCCTTATCTTACAGTTCATGTTTTGCGGGCGTGGAGGGCTGTGCATGAAGTGATGTTTGCCCCATTTGCTCCATAACAACATCATTTAATAGTCTAGATCAATCTAACAGGATTTAAATGTTTATTTGCACAAAGCATGCCTCTTTTTTTCAAACATAATAATGTTTTTCCAATTAATCCTCAAACCCATTTCATACATAATCTGAATCAGCGATAATCACCATTTCTGTGAGTTGGTGGTTTACCACAGTGAGGATGGCTTGATAAATTGCCATCAGCACTGCCACCTGACTACATCAGGGAACTATTAGTAACTAGCAGCGGTTTTGGTAAGAACATTTATCCAAGCAGACCCAATGCCAGAAACCAATTATTTCCCTCTGTCTTTTGTAATATGGTAGGAACAACCATTCAGATAAACTGTGGTTATCCCCAGAAGAGGTTTTTTTTTAATATACTTTGTGCAGTGATGTTACGTTTGCCTCTATATTATTATTGGTGATTAGACTTTCGTCCTTGAGACAATGTTCTTCAGCACAATCATGAAAGTTTTTCAATCCTTGAGCTAGAGGGCTTTTCTTATTTTGGCCGCACCTGACCTCCACAGGAAAGCCCTACATTGACAGAATCCAATAAGTGATTTTTGATTTAGAGACATTCACAGACCGTATTCTATCACTCTGATCACCATGGATAAACAAGGAGTAGTTTCTCCAACACCTACACCATTGCCAGAAGTGTTTTTTCACAATAATTGCATTTTTCTTCTACAGAGGATAATGTTTTGCTCGCGTAGGAGATTACCTTGTTGACTTTGTCCTGTTTTTGATATTACAACAACGTCAAGCATGTATCAGATTGTGCTCTACCGCACTCCCATTTTACTACGCCGGCCTTCAATAAGTGGACCAAAGGTTGAGTGATTGCTGATGGTCCTCAATTAATTTTTTACTATAAGTAATCAGTCGAAGGAGGCTTCGCAACTCACGCAGAGTTGTGGGGTTGTTAACGTTGAGTAAGGCCTCAACCTTCTTCTTCTGGGGATTGAGACTCACATCTGTGATTTTTGTTTCCCAGAAAATTCACTCTGGTTTTGCACTATTGTGATTTCTGGAAAGATAATTTTGTACCAGCCGGCTTTTTGCAACTCGGAATGAAAATACCTGATTTCTGCCAGATGTTCTTCCACAGTTGAGCTTTTTTTGTACAGATCATACACATAGGCCAAGAGTCACTCTTTCACTCAGATCAGTCATAGCCACGTGAAGGAAAATGTTAAACTCATGTCCAAAATTGATATATCTGAAGGGCGTACAGGTCCAAGTATATTTTTGCCTCCCGAAAGGTAAATGAAGCTTATACTGATCTTCCCTATTACCCAGTGTAGTATATTTTTTCTTATTGGGGTAAATTTGGGGTTTGGTGGTATTTTCTTACTGTCAAAATATGAGCGGTAGTTTGGTGGAAAATTAGCCTTGTATTTAGATTGGGTTTGGCCTCATATTATTTTAGTGACCATACCTTGTTATCTTATATTAGGGAATCTAGTGATATATTGTTTTGTGTTATTCAGTGGTGAGCATAGTTTTCTTCCTTATATTATAACCCCATCATAAAATAAAACCTTCCTTTTTATTAGAGTACCTTCCAGTGGTCTATAGAGAGCCTTGGACCTATGCACATAATAGAAACCCAACAATTTTATTTAGAGTGCCACCTATAGGTTGTGACCGGTATCACTGACTTATTTACATCCAGTGATCTATGTCATAAAGTATTACTGGCTCATGGACGTCCAGTAATCTATATATTATCTCAGATTACCTCCCATCATCATGCAATGAAGACACACATACACACACTAAACTGCTTTATCATTGAATATTATTAGCTTATTTTGGACTGTTGTTTCATCTGCAGTGGTATATTGACAAATGCATTACTGAACAAAATTAAATTCCTCTGTATGTTTATACTTTATCTGTATAGAAATAAGTTCACAGATGCAAAGATGACATCAAACTCCCGTCTGTTTTTATATATTCTCATTATATTACACATAAATACAATTCACAATCATTAGTTCTTACCATGAATACATTGCATCATCATCTGAAATACAAAAGAAAGAGAAGCAGAACAAACAAGCCTTTTAAAACATGGGTTAATTTTCCCACATTCTGAACATGATGAAATAAAGATGCAGGGATTTCCTATTCTGTCTACACTGTACTGCAGCTCAGTCATTCATGCGACATTACACAGTGACCTCGCTTGTACATATCTCCTTACCAAAAGTGTTTCTTTGAAGTCCCCCACGAGACCTTGTTTCACTCGCCTCACAAAGACAGGCCCATTCAGCACGAACGGCTCCTGTAATCTTGTGTGTCTGGGATGCACAACGAGAAACTCTCTAGCCAGCGCTCTGTGACACCTTGGACTTCTGTCTTCACAGCCCAGTCTCCACAAACTAACTCCCCTCTCCAGTTTTTGCCATTAGCAAAACTCGGATCATTTCCATTTTGACATGGCATATCTTCAAAAACTTTCCTCCAATCAGGTTAAAAGCATGTTTTCAGCACCACCCTTCATTTTTATAACAATGAGATCCTTGCTCTCTGAGCAGCTGTTTCAATTGTATTTCCTGCTGCCTCGCCCCCTCTGCTTTCTGGAAACTAACACAGAAAAAGAGAAAAATAAAATGCCAGTATGCATTTGAAAACAAATTATAGCAGTGCTACCAAAATATGTATTTTCACCTCATTTTGCACATGAGACTACATTATAATGTTAGGGAAGTTAGAATTAGTGTTTAGTAAATGTTAATTAAGTTAGTCAGTTATGTATATTCTAATGTAGTTTTCATGCATGAGGTATCCTAAACAAAATGGTGCACTTCATTGTTTGGCCTGGCAGCACTAAGCTTCTATGTATGTATTTCATCTGGGCCTGGATGTGTTATAAATTCTGTACCTTGCATGCCACCAACAACATATTCACATGTTATACTGGCAACACAAAAAAAAAATATCTGTGTGCCATATTACTGCTGGCAACAACAAAAAAAAATTCCACTGCCGTTGCAACAAAACACCATAAAATGCCATCATATTTAGTACAATGCTATATATACCCTTACACCAGTACTGTCCAATAACTGCTGTTAAGTCAAGGGCTGAGTACACTTTTGATCCATGGATCTGTGCCATCCCTGGTCAAGAGAGTGAAGAGGCCACCTTGACATGTGTACCCATTTATTCAAATCCCTCAGGTCAGCACAAAGTCTCCATTGTTCATTGGATTCTAGGATCCTCAGTACTGTTTTGCTAAAGGTACTGTGGATAGGACAAACTATGCCATTGAATTCCATATTAGTGATGTTCTCCATGAGTGATTACTTGGATGCAAAAGGAAACCGGTATTGTTTTACAAACTCAGGAGCCATTTCAGGGTCTGTTGATATTGTTGTAGAATGGATAGTTGTATGCCCACAATCATAAGAGTCAACTTAAAAGATACTCTGGAAATCCAGGAATACCTGTCTTAGATGTTGTCACTGTTCATCGCTCTCACAGGCATTACCAGATTGATCTGGTCTTCGCCCATTTGCCTGAAACCCAGAAATACCACAGGCTTTGATAATTCTGAACCATCCTCCAGTTGTGTGGAGAGATCTCTTTTAGGGATATTTATCTGGACAGAGGTTTGTATGAATTCGAGATAGTTATTATGATCTCTAAATAATACCTCATTTTTCAACATATCACAGGTAACATCTTCTACCCCATAAGGGCATGAAGAACACAGCAAGACATGTCCCCCTCTGTTGGGTGTTGATCTTTTCTGATGGGATACTGTCTGTCTTGTTCTACCAATCTTCTGGAATTGGGCCTATGATTTCATTTTCTAAATCAATCGAATAGTATTGTATATCAACTGACACTCCAATATAAGTGTTTGTGCCCAAAATGATTCTTTGAAGGTCACTGTTATCCACCAATATTTGGATGGTATCATATTTTAGATCGACCAGTGGTGTTGGATGTAGGGACAATCCTTGTTGTTGGAGGGTGTGTCTCAAATTTCTTAACACTGATTTTTCAGGTTTGTCCTCTTTTTTATTTTGATCAGTACTGCAAATTGTCCCAGCTGTCCTGCGATAGTAACCTCTCTTTTGCTTGGAATTCAACAGCACAGGGCAACAGGTGAGCTGACCGAAATGCTTTCTCAAAATTGTCAAAGCCCATTGGGTTACTCCCCACTCTTGACCAAACTTTACATTAATAAAATCTAAATTAATTGCAAATCAATGGAGAATATTACTACCCAGATACATTTCAGAAGTAGCATCTCTATCGATTCAACATTTATGATCAATAGCTTTATCGTAAATTGACATTTTTTAATAGGCACTTGCTATGCACAGGTTTGGAATTTAGGGTTTCCAGTCCGAATTCCTGTTTATTTGTCAACTTAAAGCAGGAAGTGATCTGATCTTTTTGGAGTCGCCAAAACAGTGTTTCATTTCTGAAGCTTTTTCAATAGTTTAGACAGACTCTGGTGAGCAAAGCTGTCCTCATAGAAGGTCTTTGCAAAGCAGGCATAGCTATAGCATGGCATGTGTATACAATTATGCACTAGTAGTGGCAAGATCTTGCTCAGTGAGCCAAGATTTGGCTGAGTTCTTGAATGTGGTGTATCAGGGTTCAGATCTCAGTGAATTGGGAAGAGTGTTCTAAAGTTTAGAGGCAAGGACTGGGAAACTGGACCCCCTGTGTTCTGTAGTTTAAATCTAGGTATAACGAGTGAATGAGCTTGTGCAGATCTAAGTGGTCGGGTAGCTGTGTGTGCTGTGAAGCGGTTGGCCAAGTATTTAGGTGCTTGATCTGCTCGGCACCTATGTGTAAGTGCAAATGCTTTGAGAGAAATTCTGAGTGCCACAGAGAACCAGTGGAGGTTTTGTCTAGTATCAGAAATTTGCATTTTTCTAGGGATATTGAGAGCTTCTCTGATAGCATTATTCTGAAGCGTGTTAATGTTCTTTTGGCTAGTTCCCAGAGAAAGGGCATTGCAGTAGTCAATTCTGGCCATAACAAGGGCTCTTGCCAGAATGATGCAGTTATGGGTGGTGATGAAGGGTCTGCAGGCTGTCACCAATTTGCAGGTGTAAGCTGATGCTGAGACCACTGAATTGATTTGTTTTGTCAGGGAGAAGGTCGAGTCCAGAAACCGGGGGTTTTGATGTTGTTTAACACCTTAATGGTGTTCCAATCGATGATAAACGCTTGGAAAGCAGGGTCCAGTTTGTTAAGTCGTGGGAGGGAGCCTAGGATGAGTAACTCGGTCTTATCATCGTTTAAACATAGCCCATGATGTGCCATCCATGCTTGGATGACTGAGTAGACCTCGTTAAGAGTCTTTGAGTCGGTTGTGTAGTCCCCAGTAATGGGGATGAGTATCTTGATGTCAACCGCATAGTTTGTATAGGTGACACCCAGATAATCAAGAATATCAAATAGAGGTTTGGTAAACACATTGTATAGTGTGGGGGATACACAAGACCCTTGTGGGACCCCGCAGGTAACAGGTGAAGGATCAGCTAAAGCGGTTAGGGTGAAAACACGCATGGTTCTGTTTGCAAGGAATGATCTGATCCATGATGTGGCCTCGTCTGAAAAATGGGCAGCGGTTTTTAAATGATGGCAGAGAATGTGATGATCGACCAGGTCGAACGCTGCCGTGAGGTCAAGCAGTAGTAATTGAGCTAACTTGCCTTTGTCTTTAATGTCCTGTATTTGTGTTTTGATGTCTAAGAGGGCTGACTTGGTGCCGTGTTTAGGGCAGAAGCCTGATTGTCGGAGACCAAGGAGTCTATTGGATTCAAGGTATTCCTGAATTTGTAAATAGGCTGCTCGGTCTAAGATTTTCAAGAGTAAGTGCACTCTTGTGATAGGTCTGTAGTTAGATGGGATGCTAGGGTCAAGTGTAGTTTTTTTTAATGAGGGAATGACCCACACATCCTTAAGATTGTCAGGGACTGTGGCAGCTTTAAAAGAGGTATTAATAAAGGTGGTGATGAAGGGGGCTAGGTCATGGGCAGCTTCCTTGATTATGGGTGCTGGACATGAGTCACCTTGACAGTTTGAAGATTTTAGTTTTTTGATGATATTTTCAACTTCCCAGATAGATAATGGGGAAAAGCTGAAAAGTTCTTTTTGTAAACTAGTACACCAGGCGGTGTTGGTGTTGCACTTGTCTGTTGGGGTTATAGGAGATACAAGTTCTTTGAGGATCTTGAAGAGCTCTTTTGTATTGGATTCTGCCTGAAGGATTCGTTTGTTGTAGGTGTCCTTTTAAGCTGTGAGAATTGCTTCCTTGTAGTTATCAGATGCAGTAATCAATGTGTTTTGTTACAGTCTGTTGGATGGCTTTTCCAGTGTGATTTTGCACTTCTTTTGGCTTTGCGTATGTTTCTCAACTGAGGTGTAAACCACAAATTGAGGTGCGCGCGCTGTTTGGGTTTACGTACTTTTAGTGGGCCTATGTAATTTAGAGATTTTAGTGTAGTTTGGTTATAGGTATCTACAAGGGCTGTAGGGTCAGAACGGGAGACTGCGGCTTTATTGAGAAGGGGGAGGATTATTGGTAATAATCTTGCCTTAGTAATGTCCTTCTTGTTGCGGGTTTGAATCGAAGGTGCCATGCTAGGTTTAGGATTGAGTGGCGTTGCTTTGACAGTGAAGGTTATCTTGTGATGATCAGACCAAATGCAGGGAATGACTGATATCAGGTTAATGCTGCAGTTCAATCAGCATGCCAGTCAAGGGTTCTCCCTTTGGTATGTGTAGGCTCATGAATGTGATGGTTAATTCAATGAGCTGGCCAGGTCAAGGTCTTTATTGTCGTTGGGGTCTTGGAATCCAAGTTTAAGGTCCCCCAGAAGTATTATTTTTGTGTTAGGCTTAGTATTAACAGTGAGAAGGGTAGAGATATCCTCTGCAAAGGAGGAGATGGGTCCTGGCGGACGATAGATAAGGTGCACTGTGCCAGTTTGTTTTGGTGATAACGCTAGTTTGACTGATAGTAGCTCCGCGGAAGGAATCTGGTTATTAGGGATTTGTCTAAGCTCAAGGGCATTTTTAAAGATAAAGGCAACTCCCCCACCTTTTGAATGATTGGTGTCTCTATCACATCAGATAATGGCATAATTGTCAGGTATTGCTAGGGCCAGAACAGTTCCAGAAGCTGCATGTAGCCAAGTTTCAATGACGGCTAAGAAGTCAAGGTCCTCAGTTATGAGTTCTGAGATGTCAAGAGCATGTGCTGGGAGAGATCTGGCGTTGACCAGGGCCCCTTTGATCAGGATAGTCTTTTCTGCTGGGGAGCAGTTGGAATGAATGGAAGGTGAATTTTTAAGAGTGACGTTAGTCTCATTGATACTGGTGGGGGTATTGGTGGGTAATGTGGTTTTAATTTTAGCGACAAGGGAATGACACATTTTTTTAGTGAATATGGAACTTAGTCTATAATTTCTAAGGCTGATGGCACAAGGTTGGTTAGGTGTAGGTTTGCAAGCAAAGTGTTCAAGCCACAGAGCTACAGGTATGGATTAATACTTGGCATAATATGATTTTGTTCAGAGCTATACGCTGAGGGAATATGTGTGATGCCAGTGAAGCGATCCAAAAGGGGCGGGGGGATGAGTGTAGTCAATGTTATTTTGCCTGATTAGGATTGGAAGGTATAGTTCGGCATAATTTACGTGTATAGAGAGCGAGCTGATAATGAATCATAATGTTACAAAGGACAGGAGGGATACCCCATAAGTATATGAGAGCCAGTACATAGTTATGTGTGTAGAGGCAGCAGGTTAAGACCTCAAGTTCAGCTAGCACAATGGTTAACAATAGTTATGCAAGTACAAGCAGCAGGGTAAGACCTCAAATACTGACAAGTTCGGCAAGCATAGGTTAACAGTAGTGGCTAAGAATAGTGCATTGCAATTTACACTAGGCAATGAGAAGACATGCTAGCATGCATGGGATGTGGTTTGTACTGATGTTGTGCCATGGTTAGGTGGGCACAATAGGATATTTAGTGAACAGTTTGGCTTACCTAACAGATATGCATATGATGTGCATATGATGTGCCAGGTAATACATTTACTAGTCTAGTACTGTTAATCAGGCAAATGTATGCAAATATGAGCCGGGATGGTGCAATGGCATAGCTTAAAGCAAGACAGTGGCATGCGCAGAACAACGCCTGATAATAAATGCACATTGGGTGATTACTACAATAGTGCTATGCTACAAAGCGGGGCATAGTAGAGGCATGGATATTTGTGACAGGGGGCTGAGGTAGCTATCTTACCACTAGAATTACTTGGTAGTCGATGATCAATGTTCTTACGTCAGTGATACGTCTTAAGTGATAAGTACCGTTCAGGATGACATAATTGGTACTTTTCTTCAGCTTGATGGTACGTTTTTTTTGGGTCCAGAGAACCAGTTTCACATGATCAATCAGAGGGGATGGCCTAAGAAGAAAATAGTTCCCCAGTAAACAAGGGGTGCTCTCTGGAATCACAACGATCACAACAGATGGTGTTGCTCAATTTTGATTTCCAGATTCGCAATTCCATTGACAGAAATATCCTATCTGTCAAAATACAGAGTTCTACAAGGAGAGGTTGGAGAGGAATTGTATGACTCTCCCAACTTCTTAAGTAGAGTCTATCAAAGATTTGTTTTAAAATCAAGGTTGCATGTGACCCTGTGACTAACAGAGCTGATAAATCACACTAACCTTGTATCTGGACCTGAGCATAGAATGTACCTTCTTTAGACTCTAGTTTACAAAGAAAGCATGAGTTATTGGACAGCTCTGCATGAATTGTCTTGACGTCATCATTATTTTGCAGTTGGTTTGAGAACCAATCAGAATAAATACACATTTGAGATAAGGTATGGAGTAGGTGTCCCCCCCCCTCTTCACGTACTCTTTGTTGTCTTTTCTTTTCAGAAAACAATCTTCAGAATCCTTTAGGACAGAGGGTACCTCTACTGTTTCTGGATGTTCTGTGCTGATAATATCAGTTTTATTAGATTGGCATTCATATCTAGGGGTTCCTTTTCACTTTTTGGTCTCTTTTTCGACATTCTCGGATTCATGATCTTCTATTTGTGAGCAGTATCCCTCCATCTCTGAAAGAGAAGACTTTCTTTTCTGGAGTTCATATGTTCTCCTCTATCTCCATGGTGACTATTCTATTTTTCTTATCTTGGAATTTTGCTCTTTATCTCTGTTCTTCTTTGGTTTGGGTTCCAATCTGTCAATACTCTTTTCATGTATCTCCTTATTTAATTTATGAGTCAGTCATTGTATGGGTAAGAAAGAAATCTTCTTCTTCTTCTTCTTCTTCTTCTTCTTCTTCTTCTTCTTCTTCTTCTTCTTCTTCTTCTTCTTCTTCTTCTTCTTCTTCTTCTTCTTCTTCTTCTTCTTCTTCTTCTTCTTCTTCTTCTTCTTCTTCTTCTTCTTCTTCTTCTTCTTCTTCTTCTTCTTCTTCTTCTTCTTCTTCTTCTTCTTCTTCTTCTTCTTCTTCTTCTTCTTCTTCTTCTTCTTCTTCTTCTTCTTCTTCTTCTTCTTCTTCTTCTTCTTCTTCTTCTTCTTCTTCTTCTTCTTCTTCTTCTTCTTCTTCTTCTTCTTCTTCTTCTTCTTCTTCTTCTTCTTCTTCTTCTTCTTCTTCTTCTTCTTCTTCTTCTTCTTCTTCTTCTTCTTCTTCTTCTTCTTCTTCTTCTTCTTCTTCTTCTTCTTCTTCTTCTTCTTCTTCTTCTTCTTCTTCTTCTTCTTCTTCTTCTTCTTCTTCTTCTTCTTCTTCATATCTTTGGTGGTCCTGGGTCATACCTTTGTTGCTCCCTGGAAGGGTAGTTATCCCTTAGAGAAAAGTAACTCAGGCATGGTTGAAAGTTTCCACTGTAGCCTTCATTGCTTAGTTTCAACTGCCGTTGATTCTGGGCTCTCTTGTCTTAGAATCTAAGAGGAGGAGGAAAACTATTTTAAACAATTTGATTTGGAGGCGGTGTTGGATTCCTTTTCCGTGAGAAATTCTGATTAGGGTTTCCCCAGGGGAACTGTCCCTTGATTTTGATTATCCTCCTGTTGCAGGGGAGTGTATCTGTAACCCACGGTAGGCCTAGAACCCATGTTCTGTGGACTTATGTAGGTATGAGTGTCAGAAGGGTTGTTATTTTGGAACACTGGTTGAGTGTTGCTTGATTGGGAGTGGGCAGTGTGCCTCCTCTGTTGGCCATTCTGTTTGGTGGTAGGGGGAGCATTTCTTTAACTGCCTGAGTCCAGATCCAAAGGAGGGGCACTCTTCACCTCTGCCACTTTTGCTTTGGTAGGTGTTGTAGATGGTTTGGGAGTTTTGGGATGTTGTTGTTTTCTGCAGGCTTTTGATCCTCGTAAATCCTAGTAGTTTCTGAAATCATGCCTTTAGATCTTCGCCAATCATCATAGTCGCTCACTAATTGGCTTTCCAAGTATTTTGGTAGTGCATGGAAAAATGTTGTTACTAACTTCCTGCTGTTGGTATTTGCCTGCTGAGAAGTCTGTCCAATGCACGCTTAACCTGTGCCAATGCACGTTTTAACTCTTGGGCAACTTCCCTCAGAAATTGGTCCTTGCTACACACCATATTGTAGAATGAACCAAATGTTGGGTGGTATTTCCCTAACTTTGCAGGCAACTATCACTACTGTATATGAATGGCAGCACAGATGTTTTATTCATGGATAATGGACAGGCATTTGCACTAGATTTAATGGGTTATATGTATATGTTTTTTTCAGAACCGATAGAGATGATTTTGGATTATTATTGATAATCAGAGAGATATCAGGAAACATCCATTGATGCAGTCAGGTCCTGAAGAAGACGGACATTATTCCTAGAGAAGATTTAGAGGTGTTTTCTGTCCAAACTAGAGAAGGGAAGATTTACATTGAAATAACAAGGAGTAGTTTATTATTAAAAAAAACGTGGTCCCTCATTGCAACCACTAGTAGACAACTGTTTAGAACAATACATTTACATTTACATGATTGTAATTAAATTAGCTTCATATGGCGATGGTCTGCCATAAAGTTTAGACATAAAGATAAACATCCAACTTTGGGGAGGCTTTATGTACATATATTATGATAACTTTATTGACAAATAATCTTTTTTTCCTGCACAACTATGCACATTTGCAGTTTTCATGCTTGCCTTTGCACAATATTTGATTCATGCAATTTTGCAACATTGTTTGATGAATTTTAAGAATTGTCTTGTGTCAATGATATATTATTGTGATATGTATTTGTATTTTGACTATATGTCTTTTGTAATATTTTAATAAATGAGAAACGGGAAAACTCAGGAGAGAATGTCCATGCGATAGTTTTATGGAAGGTCATGATATTAATTTATTGTATTAAATGGTAAATTCTGGGATGCATTTTTAATGATTTTTGATGATCTTTCTAATTTGTAACTGGTTTTTGTCCTGATGTTAAATGTATGATTTAATGGTTGTGTACAGAGTTATTTTATTGACTGTATGTATACTTATAATTAAATAAAAGTACATCCATTAGGAATACTCCATGTTATTATAATCCTTGTTCCAAATGAGGACATAATTTGCTCAAACAACTCTAGATGTTTCCACACCGAATATTTGGCTTTTTTATGATAAGGGGTGATACAACCTTTGATGGCTTGATTTGTTTGATAGGGTCTTTAATGAAGTTATTTTGGAATCTGCCCTTCTCCTGTCTCTGAACCTGAGTCCACTCTCTGTCAGAGTCAGAGGTACTGCTGGAACCCCATTCCCTATTGTTATCTGGGCCATCCCTACTGTGCTGATTTCGGGAATGCCTTCTACATGCACAGGACACAGGCTCCTACCTTTTTTTCTTTTCTCTGGGATTTTTCAGGGTTATTTTCCAATGATCTGTTTTAAGAGGTGAGATAATATTGAGCTATTGGGTTCCATCCTCTAAGGGCTGAAAATATACAGTGTCTCTTTTCCTGCATGACCTAGATGCATACTCCCAGTCTCTCTAATGGGATGAGACTTTTAAAAAGCCATTTTCTATCTCAGCCAAGTGTGCTAGGTGATTTCTCTGCAGGAGCATTTTTATGCAGTTCCATAGCTCTCAATCCTGCATGATAATTTTCCTCAGTTACAGATGTATCTTCATTTCTATTCCTGTCCCCTCCTAACATGCTGACTGGGGCACCCTCCCCCTTTCTCGCTGGTGAAATCTGAGAAGTCTTCTATGTCAGATAAGGAATGCTCGCATTCCTGATTACAAATATTTGAGAGAGGGGATGTTAGACACCTCCCCGTCTACCTATAGAAAGTTTTAGGTGGGTGGAATAAAGACCTTTGGCAATTTGAGGGGTATTTTTAGGGACATTTTATGATCCCTTACTTCTTGGTGTAAATTTTAATTCTCCTCCATCTGCGTGATTATTTTCTGCTTACACTGCACTAATTGCTCTCTTAAATCACACTTATTGTCCTGATTAGCTTCCAGCGTTTATCTATGGGAAGTTAACTGGTCCTTCTTTTTTTGTAATTCCTGATGTAAACATTCCTTCTCACGCTGGCAATTTTGTATTACACTCAACCTTTCTTGGCTTTTCTTCTTGCCAGTGCAGCATTTCCTTTTCTTAGTTTAATTGCCTGTTTCAGGTCAGTCTTTAATTGTTCCAGTTTGTACTGCAGACGCAAAATGGCACCTTTCACCTGAGCTAATTCTTGAGAAGAGATTTGACCGAGGCCTTCATTTTCATTAGCCTGTTACATCCTTTGAAATGTAAAGTTCTTGGGGGTTTATGACTCTCATTCCTTGCCCCTCTTGGACCAGTCCCGGGTCTTGCAGATTCTAGATAAACCATTTTTCCAGGTTTATTTTTCTTCCTTCAGGAGGGCCAGGAGATTGAAATAGCAGATTGGCCAAAACAGATCCACTGGTCAAGTTGATCTCCTATTATTTTTTCATTATCTTAACCCCAATATACACACGCAGGCAGGTCATAAAGAATGACTTAGAAGGAATCCCAGGATCAGACTCCCTTTGACCGTATTGCATTAGCATAATTTTCTTAATGGCACAACCGGGGTCCATTCAAAGTTTCGAATACATAATTTTGAAATGCAATACTTTCAAAACAAAAGGATGGAAAAAAAATGTGAATGCTTTTTTTTAATGTATTTTTTTTTTGGGTTTCGTATAGGAAAAGAAACGTGCATTCGAATTTTTTTTCTCGATCCTTTGTTTTGAAAGTATTGCATTTCGAAACTATGTATTCGAAACTTTGACTATAAACCGACATAACCTGCACTAATTCCAACTCATTTAGATAGCCTGGCATCTGTCTTCACAGTTCATTGCTGGGGAGGTTAGATTGAAAGGGGGCCCTAGGGGTCCCTCGTGCTATGGAAACAAGGCAGTGACCATACACGAAAAGATGCGCCAGACACGAGGTTTTAAATTCCCAATGCTAGGGTTTATTGCAAGCAAAAGATAGTATCAATTGGCCAATTCTGATCTCACGCCCCGCGACGTGAGTTTCCTAGACCTCGAGGGACGCAAGAGAGCGAATTACGTACATCAGTTACATATATACAAAATGCATATCATACAATCAGCAAAGTCATGTTCAACTCCCCTCTGTATTAAGTTCCTTTGAACTCGGGATGACGATGGACATATCCGACGAGTATGACGATTATAATGCTTTCGATGTCTATTCTAGTAACAATGTGCAATTTAGAAAGTGCGGAGGCATCTTTTAGAACACGGTGGTTCTGTTCTTGGAAGCAATCTGTACACGGGGGAAGAGCCACATTCCAAGCTTTGCTATCTATGAGGTACTATTCGTGTCCTGGGAGCCGACACGTTCTAAAGGGTTTTGCGAGGGGGGGCCCTAAGAGAAGCATAATTCAAGCCTTTAACTGTATTATTCTAACATATTCTACCATCGTACGAGACTGGCTGGCAGCTGTGAAGTGATTAAATGCCCTGCAGCTTCCTCCCAAGGCTACAGAGAGGGAGCGTGGGCATTCCTCTCTGGGCTACTCATGAGGAGTTTCAGCAAACTCTTCAGTCCTGCGACCTTGTCCTTTCATATTCAGACAACAATGTTAACAGTTGAGCAGAGTAAGCAGAATCCGCAAGAATTGCAAGCTGCAAAGCAGTTTTTAGACAAAAAGCAATGAGCAATGGTTAACAAGCAAAATGGCGATTCTTACTACATTTAAAATGGCCGCTCGTCGGTCAAGCATAGCAGTTCATATTTCTCCAATTCGGTGCATAAGACGGTTGGCCCACGGCCATCAAGTTACGTCTATCATTCAAATGAAGGGTATTCATTTTTCCAGATTGACAAACCCTCCTTTTGGCCGTGTGCCAAACGTCTTATTTATTCATTGTATCCTCCTCTTCTGAGGAGGAGTCTGGGGTATCTGCATCTGAATCATCTCCATCATTAATGTCTATCGCCATGAATTGTTTTACTATTTTTGTTTCCTCAGTGCCTCTGTTATTCCGGCCATGCGTTTGTTTTCCTCTCAACACCATGTGCATACATCCCTTAGTACATCCAGCAGTTATTTCAGTGCATATTATTGGTAAGCATTGTATGAAACAGCAGCATGTTATGAATATCCCGAGTACCATCATTAGTATCGAAATTTACTTCCATCCCCAAGACCGCAATAATGCCCATAACCAGGATTCTATCCCCCAATCCCCTGCTTCAGTAGAGAGTGCGGAACTTATGACATGTAATTTACGGATCGCTTTAAATATCGTAGGGGAGTAGTCATCTATATACACACAGCATGCAATTTTTACGCGCTTGCAAACTCCCCCACGATCAACTAATATTATATCGAGAGCCATCCTGTTTTGAAGTGCCATCAGTCTTATTCCTTTTTCTTCTAACGTCATATTCAATAAAATATCCGTTGTGGAATCTATTGTTTTTTGTAATATTCCAGACAGTTTTCTTATATTGTAAGAGTTTTCTATTTGGGACAAGAACGGTATAAATGATTTGGCTATATCCATTGCTATCATTCCATCCTCACTACTCCTTTGAGTTCTACCTTTTGTTCGTCTGGCTACTTCTGCTGTCTCCAAGAGGAACACTCCTGGAAACAGTAGACCTAGGTAGCATGTACCTCCCCAGTTCCTAGGTAACCATGGATATGCTTTTTCTGCACATATAAAATAAACAGGGTCTCCCACGTACACGGGTTCTATTTCATGTTTTAAAACTACTATGTTCAGGCAGTTGCTAAACGTTCCTACTTTATAGGAACCCTTTTTCTGTAGACATAGGGGAGCAGTTTTGGGGCTGTGATCCACTGCATAGGCAGGGGGCACAGCATCTTTGTTCCATTCATCCCTCATCCGAAATGTCATTACTGATGTTCTTTCTGCTGGCGGGGTTGGTCTATTCTGCCTATGTAATCTATCTAGTCTTGTTATTTTTCGTGTATTCTTTCTCACGGTTTCTAGTGCAAATATGCAAGCTTTTTGGAATATGGAACAACCCACAGGTCTCATGATTACTTCCTCAAATTCATTCATATCGGTCTCATCTAGCTGACCCGTATTGCTCTTGTTCCATTTCCCAAAGAACATTGCACTTAACGTTACTTCACAGGAATAAATCAATGGCAATGGTTGTGCATACCAGCCTATCCCTTTCCCACCGTGCTGTGGTAAATGGGCGCAAACCCAGCAATCTTTTTTCTTTAACACTGCATGGGTCATGTTCATGATGAGCAACAATGTATTGTTGCCGTAACCTTCTCTATGTCTTTCTTCCATTGGGGGCAAAGTACCAGTGATTACATGAACCGGGCTTTCAGTAGCTGTTTTTGGCAAAAGTGTTTCTAATGGGTGTACGTACTCCAGGAACCATAGTGTAATAGCTGTTATTGTTGGTACTATCATACGTTAGAAACATAGGACCAATATCAAAATCAGTACCTTATTCCTTTTACCATGCTTTTTCCCTAAATTTACAGTCTCTAAATCTATTATTATTTTAGCAGGGGTGCAGGAGGAGGCTGAAACCGGTCTTGACTTGTTCTTCATCGTCCTTCTTCTTGCTGGCGAAGTTCGTCGTGAATGTCTCTCGTTCTTGATGCCAGAAAAGTTCAACGAAAAAAATGTCACAGCTCAATTCTCCCAGCCTTTTCACAGCCTGGATCATTTATCCACTCCCGAGCAAGATTAGTTGTTCTTTCTCCCACTGCTCAGACGATTTCTGAACAGTTCTTTATTGATAGAGTACCATGTGCATCCAGCTTGTCCCGCTCTGGCTTAGAACACATGTACTCTATCAGCGCACCGAGGAGCTGTGAGTTTTGAATTGTCCGACTTGCACAATTCTCACACTTCTCTCCTCTACGCCCCTGGTTCCTACTCCGTCCGTGAGTAGAACCAAAGGCCAAAAAGAAAAGCACCAATGATCTGTGGATCACTTTGCCTGTCGAGGCCGCTGATTATATCGATTCACTCCTGCTATTGTATGATCCGTGAAAAGTGCCCTTGCATTTCCAGTATCAGGCTCAGTGTCAGCCTGTGACACAATGATGGGCAGCGATGGGCTTCGTGGCAATGATCTAGTTTCTTTCTCTGGCTTTGGTGCATTCACGAGAACTGGTGGGCGCCAAAGGGGTGCACGCGTTGTTTCTGCTCGTGTTTGCAATGCAGGGTTTGTGTCGTTCAGCAGTGATGTTGTTTCCGCTGAGCAACATTGGGGCACTTTTTGCCCTTCCCCCTTACTGGCAGCCTCCTCACGCTCTGTTTCGAGTTTCACTTCTCGTTTGCGCTTTGTTTCAACTTTCACTTCTCGCTCAGGCTAATGCTGTGGCACTGGACTGGCAACAGTTTCTTTCGTTTCCGAGACCGTTGTCTTTTTCTCGTCGTCTGGATCAGGCATTGTTTTCAGTGACGCTGGGAACCTTTTGGCATGGGTAGCATGGATCCATGCCTTGCGTCCGTCCACTCGGATGGCCGTCTGTGTTGCCAAAAGTACTTGATACGGGCCGCGCCACCTGGGTGCTAATGCTGTCTTCCGTTCAAAGTTTCTGATTAGCACCCAGCTCCCAGGCTCCAGTGAGTGCCCCGGTCCTGTATATCGCATCGGCAACGCCTCCTGCACCTGCTGATGAATCAAACGCAACTTTTGTATTAAAAGTCCACAGTAAGTGCTTAACATAGGATGCTCGACCTCACATAATTTTCTGGGCTGCGGTGCGTACCATACATTTGCTGGTCTCCCCATTATAATCTCATAAGGGGAGAGCCCAGTCTTAGCCTGCACAGACGTGCGCATACACAACAGCGCTAGGGGTAATGCATCCACCCAACTCAACTTGCTCCCAGCGCAAATTTTCGCTATCTTTGACTTCAGGATTCCGTTGTGTCTCTCCACAAGCCCGGCAGAACTGGGATGCCTGGAACTGTGGAATCGCTTCTCTATTTGCAGACCTGCACAGATCTGTAGCACTACTGCGCCCACAAAGTGGGGGCCGTTGTCTGACCACAGGACACGAGGCAACCCAAACCGGGAGAAACACTCCTTCAGCATTACTTTTGCTGTGGACATGGCAGTACAGTCTTTTAAAGGATATGCCTCCACCCACTTGCTGAATGCACAGATTACCACTAACACATATTTGTAGTTCTGGCACCTTTCCATTTCTATGAAATCAAAATGGACCACCTCAAACGGCATAGAGGGTGGGCCGAAACTACCTGCTGGAGTCACTGTTCCCTTTCCTACATTGTGTTGCAGGCACGTGATACAATTCTGCACTAGCCTTTCTGCATTCTTTTTTATGTGCTCATTCTTCCATACTGTAGATAAATGCTGTACCATTTTCTTTGCACAAATGTGGGTAGGGCTATGCACCATTATAACCATTGCAGCCACGTAACAATTTGGCAACATCCAGTTCTTTGTTTCCTTGTCCACCCAACATCCTTCCAAATCTAACTCAGCAGAGCCCTTAGCCCACCCCTGAATCTCTTCGGTCGTGGCCTCAGCCTGCATTTCTTTGACTGTGGCAACTCCATTCTCTATCATACAAGGTACTTCCTCAGTCTGTACTGTCATCATTTTATTCCCCAAATATGCGGCTGTTTGCTTCGCAATCCTGTCTGCAAACGCGTTCCCCTCTCCCACTCTGCATGTTACTTTCTTATGCGCCTCGCACTTTACTATAGCTAGGCGCTTTGGAAACGTGAGCGCAGACAACAATCGCACAATCAAAGGGCCATGCTGAATCCTGGCTCCATGTGATGTCAAGAAACCCCTCTCAGCCCAAAGTCGGCCAAAATTGTGAACCACGCCAAAGGCGTACTGGCTGTCAGTATAAATATTTAAGTTCTGATTCTCAGAGAGTTCACAGGCTCGGGTCAGTGCTATTATTTCTGCAGCTTGTGCCGAATTGTAGGGGATCCTTCTGCTCTCTACAACTCTCTTTAGGGTAGTAATTGCATATGCAGCCGTTGATGTGCCATCAGGTAATTTAAAACAAGAGCCATCGCAAAATAACTCCCCATCTGGCTCTTTTTGTGGGATATTGCTCAAATCAATCCTTCCCTTTGTTTCTTCTTCAGTGATCATTAAACAATCATGGGATGGTGATTCGTTGTCACCAATTTCTGCTATGGGCAGTGGCATTCTGCAGGATTCAATGCGCTACACCTCATAATTTGGATGTGGGGTGCAAACAAGATGAGCTCATATCTTGTCAGTCTAGCTGAGGTGAGGTGTTGCATCTGCGTCCTATTTAATAGAACGTCTATAGCATGTGGCACCATCAGAATTAAAGTGTGCCCCAATACCATTCCTTCCGTTTGTTTCACTGACGCAGCAGCCACTGCGACGGATCGCAAACATCGTGGTAGTGCGCGCGCTACAGGGTCCAACGCTCAAGAAAAATAGCCGCACGGCCTATTTCTTCCACCTTGTTCCTGTGTCAAAACCGCCAATGCACATCCTTCACTCTCACTCACAAATAGTCTGAAGATCTTTTTATAGTTAGGAGTGCCTAGAACTGGCGCAGCACACAATGCAACTTTCAATTGCTCAAATGCTTTCTGACATTCCTCATCCCACTGCAAAGGCATCTCTGCATCCTTTTTAGTCAATTTTATCATCGGCTTCACAATCAACGCAAAATTACTGATCCACTGCCGACAATAAGAGGCCATGCCTATTACAGCTCTCACTCCTTTTTGAGTTTTTGGAATAGGCATACTAGAAATACTTTTTATGCGTTCTGGTGTTAATCTTCTCCCTTCTTTCGAAAATAGGTATCCCAAATAAGACACCTCCTTTTGATTATACTGGAATTTCTTCAAACTTGCCTTATGACCATGGGTCGCTAAATGTGTCAAGACTAATACAGTACATTCTTTGCAGATCTCTTTCGTGTCAGCAGCTAATAACAAGTCATCTATGTACTGCAAGAGTACGCAACCTTCGGGTAGTTCTAGCATGTCTAGCTGCTCTTTTAGCGCTCTGCTGTAAATGCTCGGGATTTCTGTATATCCTTGTGGAATGCGTGTGAATGTGAATGATCGACCTCCTAGAGTGAACGCAAACAGATATCTACTGCTTTTATCCACTGGGATGCTAAAGAATGCGTTCTTCAAATCAACTACACTAAAGTTTTCTGCAGTGGCCGGTATCATTGTCAGTATTGTTGTGACACCTGGGACCAAAGGGGATTGTGGGTCTACCACTTTGTTCAATGCGCGCAGATCAATTATGAAACGATAGGGTACTTCATTGGCTCCTTTCTTGTAAACTGGAAGAATCGGGCTGTTGCACGTGCTCCCTGCAATTTCCTCAACCACCCCCAATCTCACCAGGTCAGTAACAATGCTTTTCAATCCCTTCTCACCTTCAACAGACATTTTATACTGGGGAATTTGTGGTAGTGTTACACCTTCTTTCAAAGTTATTTTTGCTGGCTCTATTTTCAAGCATCCTACATCATTATCATGCATTGCCCACAGACAGGTTGGTACTTCACTTAACTCTTCTGGCAACTCTTTTGACATGAATTCCGTCACCGGTGCATCGTGAGGCCACATCGTGAGGAACACCCCGTCTGCCGTACAATGTATGACTGCCCCCAATTTTCTCAACAAATTGAATCCTAGCAAGTTCTCTCCACAATTCTCTGTCAAAAGAAATGGACACTGCTCCATAAATGGTCCTATTGCAATTGGGACAGCTTCGGACATGGGGTTAATTACTGGTGTACCTGCGAACCCTACAGAAACATTCTTCTGCCCCGACAGTGGTATCTCCGGAACCAAGTGGTGGTCTATCGAACACTTCTGTGCCCCTGTATCTACAAGGAAACGGTGCTCCTTATTCCCGACTCTCATTTCTACGTAGGGTCCTCTCTGATTCACGGGAATAGACACTGGTTCCGACCCCTGTCGTGGGCTGTCCTATCGCGAAAATAATACATCGTCCGATGTGTAGTCACCGCTACTGCTATAATACGTGTTTGGTTGTGTATCAAAAATATTCCCATTTCCCCCTCCATGTCCTCCACTCTGATCATTTCTCTGTTGGCCCTGCCGCCCTGATTTTGGTTTGAAACACTTTGGTTCAATGTCTGGTTCTGTTGTGCTTGGTTTTGGCCATATGATTGGGTTTGAGTACCTCCATTGGTATATCCCTGCTGCTGCTGCATGTTACTTCTGCTTGGGCCGTTCGACCTCTGATGTCCTCTATGAGGCCTTCTCTGACCAAACCCACCTCTATTCTGTAGGTGCGGGCATTGCGCTCGCCAGTGTCCTTCCTCCTTAGAGTACGCACATTGATTTAATCCCAATGACACCCCATGCATATTATTCAAATTTCCCCGGCCTTGTGCATTACCTCTACCTCTATTGTATCCAATGACCTGCTGCAGTAACACCCCTACTATCGTTTGCATTGCTTCCTTTCTCATCTCCAATGGGTACCCATTACATATCTCACTTACTTCTTTTACTGACGTTCTTTTGTTCAACATCCAACGCATTGTTTCCCCTACCCATACCTGCAATCTTTGTTTATCGCCTATCTGTCCCGGTACCGGCAAATGCTTTGTACCACCTGGAAAAACTCTCGGCCATGATTTTCTTATGCTCAACCTTGACGCCTCCTTCCTACCTTTCTTAATAAACTCTCTACTATACTCAGGTGTAGCAAACATTTCAGCATATCTGTCTTCCATTTCATTTTTTACTTCAATGAGTTTGTGCACATGTTTTCTTACATCCTCATCTCTTTGCTCACTGCGTGCTAACTTATTCAAATCTAACAACCGCTGTGGCGGTAAATTCCCAAGTATCTTTTTCCATTCTCCCACCAGAATTTCCCCCATGCATTCCAACACTACCTGTCTCTCGTCTCTTCTTCGGTACTCATACAATGAGGCCAATGCTGCCGCCTCATCATTTCCTTCTATGTACATTTCTGCCTCTTGTCGTAATTCAACCTTTCTCTCTTTGCTGATTGCGCTTCGAGTTACCCGTCCAAATCCTGTTCCTTGAGCCCCGCCTCTCGCCTCCCCAGTCTCAAACTCGACTTCGGGAGGGGCGGATGGTGCTGAATCTGTCTCTAGAGCGGGAGGTGCGAATGGGACAAGTGACACAGATGGCATCTGTGAAGGGCCTTGCTGGGTGCTGGGAAATTGTGTGTCCGTGGTCTGCGCTTGTGGGAGTGCTCGTGCTGTGGGCGAGGCTTGGGTTAACGCTTGCGTGAGGGGAAGTGCTCGGGCTGCGGGAGGGGGTATGAGAGCTATTGGTTGGGCCCACGCAGTCACTGCTGGCGTGTTTGGTTTTGATTCTGGTTTTGGGCCTCGACCCGTGTTAGTTAACAAATGTTCCATTAATTCATCTGCTATGTGTAGTTCCCGCTGCGAGTATATTCTGTCTATGTTCATCTGGTCCCGTCTCCCTTCCCGTCTTAGACTCTCAGTCCACTCCTCCTCTTCCTTCTCTTCTGCTATCTCAAGCTTCGTTTTATGCCCATGCGCATGCTTCTCTCTACTCCTTAGTTGGAGCATCTCTTCCCTCCTCCAATCTTTGACGGTCTCAAAAGCTGCAGGTCGCGCTTTCTTTCTAATCAGCACCCTCTCTAGGTTATCTATCCTCCCCATCTCAAAACTACCATTAATCGGCCACTGATGGTCGGGTTGCTTTCTAGTTTGCCTATGCCACATTTCACAAAATATTATCGCACCCACACCATATTTCACATACATATCATAAGCCGGCGTTCCCCCAGGCGGTGTACTTTGGCCATATTCCAAGGACTGTCTACCACAGCTGAAAAGCCCCGCTAAAGTGGACAGTACTCCAGGCATGTTTCTTCAACCTTCCCCTTTGATTAGCCAACTTTTACCTGGACGTTTGAGTTTGCAAAATCAACACTCTACCAAAAATCAGGTTTCTCTTTGAATCGGGGAATGACTCACCTGATAAAACAAGTCGCCTGTTCTAACGCAACCTCTCCCCACATCGTGTCTGCGCTTCTCTGGCTTCTGCCTCATCTCGGGACCCTCGCCTCCTTTGCCCTCTGGCCCGGTACGTCGATCAGGGATCAGATGTGTGCAGATCTGCGGAAGGAATCTCTCCTCACTTCTACAGGGCGCCCCGTACACTTCTTGATCCCGGCACCGACCGTCCCGTCCTCGCCGTTCTTCCGCCTTTACTAGGGTTTATTGCAAGCAAAAGATATTATCAATTGGCCAATTCTGATCTCACGCCCCGCGACGTGAGTTTCCTAGACCTCGAGGGACGCAAGAGAGCGAATTACGTACATCAGTTACATATATACAAAATGCATATCATACAATCAGCAAAGTCATGTTCAACACCCCTCTGTATTAAGTTCCTTTGAACTCGGGATGACGATGGACATATCCGACGAGTATGACGATTATAATGCTTTCGATGTCTATTCCAGTAACAATGTGCAATTTAGAAAGTGCGGAGGCATGTTTTTAGAACACGGTGGTTCTGTTCTTGGAAGCAATCTGTACACGGGGGAAGAGCCACATTCCAAGCTTTGCTATCTATGAGTTACTATTCGTGTCCTGGGAGCCGACACGTTCTAAAGGGTTTTGCGAGGGGGGGCCGTAAGAGAAGCATAATTCAAGCCTTTAACTGTATTATTCTAACATATTCTACCATCGTACGAGACTGGCTGGCAGCTGTGAAGTGATTAAATGCCCTGCAGCTTCCTCCCAAGGCTACAGAGAGGGAGCGTGGGCATTCTTCTCTGGGCTACTCATGAGGAGTTTCAGCAAACTCTTCAGTCCCGCGACCTTGTCCTTTCATATTCAGACAACAATGTTAACAGTTGAGCAGAGTAAGCAGAATCCGCAAGAATTGCAAGCTGCAAAGCAGTTTTTAGAGAAAAAGCAATGAGCAATGGTTAACAAGCAAATTGGCAATTCTTACTACATTTAAAATGGCCGCTCGTCGGTCAAGCATAGCAGTTCATATTTCTCCAATTCGGTGCATAAGACGGTTGGCCCACAGCCATCAAGTTACGTCTATCATTCAAATGAAGGGTATTCATTTTTCCAGATTGACAAGATGGGGGTGACTTGAACTGAAAAACAATTCAGGTTGGTTTCTACCAATTGCCACTTTTAAAGTTACATTCTTTTGAGCTCCTAGATTTTACATTTTCACCCCAAAACACAACAGTTTCAATAAAGGTGGCAGAATGCTTTCTGGTACTTGGACATCATTATCTCTGGCCTTGTCAGTGTATTTTGATGTGTGGCCACTTGTAAATATTGCACATGTGTTTTTGAAATACTGTGCACAGACTGCAGTTTTTCATGTTTGTTTTAAACATGGTGCCCTGATCTTCATATTTTCTTTAAATTAGACTTCCCTACAGACCACAATGCCCACCTACCATAGCCGATGTTGGGGATGAGTAAAACATATTGAGCTGTAGACCACCAGGGGGCATGAATAGCAATAAGCACCTAGTTGCTAGCTCCTGAGCCTTAAGGACGAACACAGAAGAAATGGAGCAAATCCACGACACTGATGGAGAAGTCCTTCAGGGCACATAAATGGGAAGTGGTGAGGGGCATTCAGACACCACTGCTGGAACGAACAACTGCTCCCCCATTCCAAAATGACAGCTCAAGGTGCAGAGGACCATACCGAGACCGGATCAAAACAAGGACAAGGCCATGTGGAAGAGACGGGACCGTGCCTACAGTGCGCCCGGACCAGAGAGGGAACCATTGCATGGGATCAGTCAGAGATCGTCAACAGGAATAGAGAGAGGAGTGAGCGTTGGGATGAATCAGTAATGATTCCTCCTAGAAAACTGGCCTGGGACTGTTCTCATGTGGCCAGGGAAGGGCAGACGCTTCCTGATCCCACTGGGTGTGGTGTTCTGCGTGAGGATCACATGGGGAGAACAGACCAGGAAGATTGGGAAATCCCCCTATTTAGCTTTCCCAGTAATCCCATACTTGTAATGACTGTTTGCACAACAAAGGAAGTCAGAAAGTCTGATTTTGTTGTGGACTACAAGTACCAGCAATTATGGCTGATAGCTAACACCTGAGAGAAGCCGAGAAGCATAAAAGTCCCCTTTAGGTGCAGGCAATTAGGAGGAGCTGAAACTGTGGCTTGAATGTATGCAGTAGTAGCAGAAGCAGAAGGAAGAAGGCACTGTTTTGGCAGTCCAGGCAGAAGTGGGATAACCAATGGGATGCCGGGACTGTGAGGGTCCTGTTCCCTCAAACTCTGGTGTGCAGAGGATGCAAAGCGGAAGGTGTGCAAGAAGGCTGCTTTACTCCATGTGAGCCTAATTTAAGATATTGCACATTAGTGGACCTTGGTGAGGAGCTGGCATGAAGCCGTGGGTCTCAAGAGCGAAAGGGCAGCTTAATTGAGTGGCCAGACCAAATATGCCTTCAGCAAGGAAGGGTGTGGGTCCCAAGTGAAGCCAGAAGTTTTAGAAGTTGTGTTGCAAGCGGAGAAAGGAACACAGAAGTCAGTGAGTTAAACCAGGTGTTCTGATTGCCTGTACAAGCACTGCCAGAAACAGTATCCAGCTAAATAATCGCTCACCTATGTGCATAAGTGATGAGAAGTAGATAGTTGAGTCTTTAACAAAGGACCATGAAAGATTAAAGAATATCGAGGCTTAATACCACATAATAGGAATACGCCAGTCATGAGTCCAAAGGTACAATGTACTATTTATTAACAGGCAGCTCTCTGGCTCTCGACACCCCGCAATGTGTGCAAGCAGACACTGTGAGATGAGAGAGTGCCGGACATTTCAAAAACACAAGTATTTATACAAGTCTTCCACAATCACATACACATTGCCCAGCCCCTCTCTGTGTAATACATTTACCTAGGGTTCATGGCCTATCCACATAACTAAGTCATGCTTAAACATCTTTGAATAGTTTGTTGTTTTCCTTTAAACATTTAACATGTTTTCCAAATATAAGACACAAAGGTCAGATTCCTTATTTTGCTTGCTTATATTTGTCTATCAGTTGTTCTTGAGTTTAAAGTCAGCTTAGTTTTAAGGAGTGAAAACAAAGATTTCTGCAAGAAGAGCATGTTCAACTATTCATCATTCTACTGTTTGAATGGGGAAGGTGCTATTGGAACAGATGGTATCTAAATTACTGATTAGTACGGCTTTTGTTTAACACCAAGGTTTCTCAGTTTAGGACAAACAATCCATTTTAGCAGCTTCAACATTCTTATCTACATTGACATCATGGAAACAGTACAAAGTTAATTTTGCTCTGCTGGATCCAAAAACACAATTCTAAACACGGGACAGAAAGCAAGAGGTGATCAAAATGGCAGATAACTCAAAATGACGGCACAGTAAGCCTGTTTCTGGTTCATTCAATGCAATTTATAGTGCAATGCGAATGTGCTTAGGCCAATCGTTTACTATCAGGCGATAGTCATGCAAAATATACTTTTACAACCACTTCAATTATAGCACTCATATGTGATCAAATGTTGCGAAAAGCAATTGTTAAACGTAAAACTTTGTAAAACACAGGAAGACGTGATCGTTCGTACCTAATTACGATTCTAGGAGGAAGAATGACCTCTGAATCTTTATTAAGCAGTCAACAATTGCTAACAAAGAGAATGTCAAGTGTTTAAAAATTGTTATCTGCAATTGGAGAGAGCAAGTGTTGCCCAAGCCAAGAGGGAACGAGGTATTTTCCCAACTGAGACTGAAACCAGCCTTTCACAAAGCCAGAGAATAGTCTAAACAGTACTGTGAGCCAAATAGAACTTCAGCATTGCCTAAACTACAAGTGTGCAAGCATTACCTGAAGCCATGAGAGTGGCAACAAAGCTTCTGGTTAAATATTCTGGCTAGCAGATGACAGAGGGATAAAGGCATGGCTGGCGACAGGAAACTTGCTACTTATAAACATTCTTTGAAGTTGATACAACTTACACTGCCAAAGACCGTAGGAGAAAGAAAGAAGTGTGTCTCAAAGGCAAATCCAGCTTGTTGTTGTAGCAGGCTGACAAGAAAGGCAAAGAGGCTACACCTCTGAAAAGGGAGGTTCAGAGCAAGAGTCCCTTGTCTACTTGAAGGTATTGAAGTACCCAACAGTGAATCTTGTCATAACCAAAACCTGTTTGAAGTTACAAAGTACTGAAGCTGTGGAGGTGCCACAAAGTACTGAAGCTGTTGTGGTGTATTTGGTTGTCAGGAGAATGGAGACTTCAGTAGCACAAATGAACTGGAATACTATGAGGCAAAGGGAGTAGGCTCTCATAGTAACCTCTTGCAGAAGTTGAAGTTGTTGAAGTGGTAGTAGAAGCACTGTGAAGTCATCTTGATAAAGATACCTAGTGTGACTCCTTATCTTGTAAAGAGAGATGTGTTAACCAAGAACTGTGTTTCAATATTCAATAAAAATGTACAGAAGTTATATTTTCTTTGAACTGTGGTAATTATTCTTGAACAACTGTAAGTTGGGGCAAAGCATCATAGCAGTGGAAAGTCCTGAAACACTTTGCTGTTGTTGGAACTTTGGTTACAAAACTTTACTTTGACATTGAGGACATCAAGAACTGAATTGAGACTGTATTACATACATGGATTTCCTTATTGCTTTCTTTTTTGTTGAAAATTGGAGCTGAATTTACCTTGAATCCTGGGGAAGGGCAGTTTACCCAGATTACCAAGAGGTTATCAAGAAATTGTGAATACCACTGTTGACATTAATTGAATTGGTAAATATTTTCTTTGTATATTTTATGTTTATGTGTGAGGCCAACATCCTGTGTTAGAGTGTTTCCCTTTAGTTTTGGTAGGCAGGGAGATGATCATTAGAGCAGGGATAGTGAGGCATTTAATAACATTTATTTACTATAGGAACAAGGTGAAATTTACATAATTCTAACAGCGGCCGGTCCAGAGTGTGTCAAGAGCTAAGACTTGGTGGAAAACTGGGTGATTTGGACATAAAGTAGTTTATAACTTGAACCTTGCTGATACAGCTGGTAGAGAAATGCCACCTGGGAAAAGGTCTACTAAGACCAAATATAATTTGCAAAAAATGAAGAAGCAAACCAATATGGCGAATTGTGAGATGAGGAGCATGTAGGAGTTGTGGGATGTATTGACCCACTCTGCTATACTATGCGGCCTCACTCTGCTATCTATGTTGCGAGAAACAGCAAAATGGCGGCAAAACCCTTGTGCGTGCCAAAACCTCCAAATCCGCGTTTTTTCAACACACAAAAAGATGACTGCACAACCTGCCACCCATGGTGCATGTGTGGTGGAACAGAGCACACGCTGCAGAAAAAGTGCAGTGGGCTCCATGACAAGTAAACATGGAGTACAGAGGGAGAAGCAGCGCTTTGCAAGTGAATTTCCAAAATTTGCCTGTAAATGACATTTACTTTGGTGCTGAAACTTCAAAATGCCTGTACATAACACTTCCCAACACTCAAAATCTTGCTTGGCGCTAATATTCAGTTAATCTAATGAAGCACTGTGAATTTACAAAGTCCTGAAATGTTAAGAGCAAAACATTTTGTCAGCAAAACTGGATTGCCTGTGAATGACAATTCTTGTCAAAAATCTGTGTGCAGCCACACTGGGCTACCTGTGAGTGACAGCCCCTGTCAAATGGGCGCTCCTGATTACACTTTAAAGTTGTCTAAAACTAAAGATCCCACAGGTTTAAACCTAAGAATGTAATTTATCTGTGTCATCTGATGCAACAAATTTGTGTTATGCTGGATTTCAAGTCAATCAATCAAAAATTAACTTAGGTTGGCTTGGCCTGCAAGAGGTTGAAAAACAGGTTTCCACCCAAGAGGAGGGCATTGATCTCAGCAGATGCTCACTGACACATGATAATTGTGGGGTAGGCCAGACTTTTGTCTGCTACCAAGGACTGAACAATGGCAGATTCTCCAGGCCAGGAAATGGATGTGTGAAGAGGTCGTAAACTAGGCTTGCAGAAGGAAATCCCAAAGGTGGGGGCTGCTCCTTGCATCCAGAGACAGACAAAAGGCTGACCATTTGCTGCTAAGAATATGTAATTAACATTTTTAAGAGACTTATAAACTCGCTATCAGAAGTGGTGAAAAATATAAAAAGGGCAGATTTGTTAATCTAATTTTTGCCCCTATATTTCAAAACGTGGTGGAACTGTATAGCATATTCTGAACAGGAATGGCAATATATGTGGTTTTATGGGAACTGACTTTATGCTAGAATTGTTAAATTTTGCACACACATTCCTATGGCAAACACGCATATTTGTGGAAATTTGGAGAAAGTTTGGAAAATGTGTTCATGTCAAAATGGATAAAATGCTGCAAAAAAGGCGAAACAAGGTCTCAAAGCTGTGGAATTTTGACGAACAGATACTCCATAAAATATGTAATCCTTGTATGTGATTTTTGTAGAGGTTACAAATGTATAAATATGTATTTAGGATAAAATTCGATTTTGATACTAGTGGCTAGGGGAGGTTTCTAAGGATTGTAAAAACGAAACCATGAACTTGACATCATCTGTCTTTGATCCAATCACTCGCATGCAAGGCGGATATGAGGCTCTTATCCAATCCCAGTTCACAGGGGTGAGTTTAGTTAAGCTGGCCCATAGACCCATTTTTGTGATATCATTAGAAAGGATAAATAGAGACATCTGACAACACATACACACTCTCTCTTCTGATTCCAGCGAAGCACTCTTATCCAGCATTCAACATCCAGCCTTTATCTTCCTTCCAGATCCAAATGCCAATCACCAGGCCAAGCAGTAGCTGAACCATTTTCAGCTAGGCCTCAATCCTCAATTAATCCTCAACTAATCCTTACAACCCAGTGAAGCACGGTGGTGTGGGGAAGCATACTGAAACTATATGGTTTGCTAACATAATGCTTGCCTGATGAACTCACCATCCCGCTGATCTGAAATATCCAGAAACAAGAAGGGCAGATCCCGTGCATTTCCGGTGACCGGCCTAGCTGATCCTAGCTGATGTGCTGTCCTTCCCTGATAGACCCGATACATTGACCAGAATCTTGACGGGCCAAAAATCTTAAATCCCATTGGATTGGGAGTATTAATGGGACGCTAGAGAACTATTGTATACCTTGCCTTATCTTGTTCCACCCTAATATCTGAACTATCCTTACTTTCATAACCAGTGACAGTGTCAAAATCTTTAGTGCTATCTTATTCTGTCTATTTGCTAAAGCGTCATTTTCATAGTCATTTTTATTGGTGTAACTCTGATAAAAAAATCCCACTTCGAGTGTTTGGACTGGTTCTGCCGGAGAAGGCACTGGGGATCTGTTACTGAAGTCATGAATCAGTCTCAGAGCTTCTTCGTCCCAACCTGGTTGTCTAGCCTGCATGCTCTAGTCTTGAGTAAAAGCATAATCCATAATTTCTGGTTTTAAACTGAAGTTCTTGTCCAAATTCATGTCTTTATTTTCAAAAAACACCTCCCACTAAAACCTCCATAACTCCCTCAGTTTTAAAGATAGAAACGAAATTTCAACTCCCACTGATACCTAACATCCTTAGATACATCCACAACCACATTGCGAAACAGTGTAGTTGAACCGTTTTTATCAAAAATCGCACAGTAAAAGTTTGCCGAGAATTTACATTTGCAAAAGTTTTACACGTGTGAATTGTCTTTACATTATTTCCCACTTTGCCTTTGAGATTCCATTCGTTTTCTTTTGATTAAATCATTGCTTTTGATTGCTTGAATCTGCTCAAAGCGGCATCCGTAGAACCTTATAATAATTTAAGCATTTTTTACCAGATTTAGTGTTTTTGCTCAGCCAGTTTCAAAGCAATCTGACAGTTGAAAAGTCAAATCCGTTTTTCTCTTGTGTTTAAGGGGGGAAAGTGGGGTGATATTCTCTTTGGTCTGTATTATTCCTGAGTGCCTGCTCTCTCCTCACATCTATCTATCATAAATTGCCTATTGGTGGGTCGAGGGGTGTCGCAGGGGGGACCTCTAACCACAGTGCTATCTGTTCCAAACCAACCCAAAAGTATTCTTGTCATTGCTGCATTCTTTTTGTGTTCATTACCTAATTTCCAGTGCATTAAAGATATGATTCATTGTCCTTGTCACCCCTTGGTGATTGCTTTTACCTATTAAAAATATATTGTGTTTTAAATTCTCAATCCATAAATAAATATTTACCGTTACAAACTAGCCTGATTCCTGGTTCAGTGTGACCGCGGGAGAATGGGGATTTTGAGAAGGGTGTGATATGAGTGGTATATCATTCAGAATATTGAACTTATAGACAAAAATAAAAAAGGGTGAGTGGCCAGAACAGGAAGAACGGGTATGGCTGCAGGAAATAAAACAACAAGTCACTGCAATCGACCTTGATAACTGGCAGGACAAGGGAAGCGGTTAGCAAACTGTACATGGCCCCAAAAATAAAAGAGGAGCAGTGTAAAATTGCCAAAATAGTGGCCTACCTGTACCTCCTGTACCTCCACATAGGAATCATACAGGAAAAGCATGGAGACAATATAGATTTGGCCAAGAGGCAAGGGGAAGCACTGCAGAAAATCCAGACTGATCTGGACTCTGCAGGGCAAAGGCTGCAGGATAGCCAAGAATCTGAAACAGAGGCTAGGCAGTATATTACCAAACTCCAAGAAGATCTCTCTCTTGCAGCAAAAGAATGTAGAACAACATCTCAAATTAAAGATACTGCAAGAGGAGTATCAGGAAAGAGTTGACTCTCTACAACAGAGTCAACAGAAACTGGAGCATCAATTGAATGATAATAGAGTCTGTGCAGAACAGATAGTCACCTTACAAAACCGCCTAGAATCCTTGAAAGAAGAAAATAACAAATTAATTATTAAAGACGTCCACTCTCAAGAGAAATTTGATAAGGAGTTCCAGAAATCTAGTGCAATTAAAAAATAGAGGGATGACCTGGCTGCACAGAGGGCTACTGTAACTCAGGAGAGGGATGCCTTAGACCAGGAAGTCATCCAATTAAAAACTAAGTTAGAGGAAAGAAAGCTGGCCCTTCAGGAGTTTAGTGAAATTAAAGCTGATCATGGAAAGCTGTTGGAGCACACCAAATGGGTGGAGGATGCTCTGCCAAAGAATACTCAGACCAATAAGGACCAAACTCAGGAGGTGAGTCTCCTGCAGCAACAATTGGCCCAATATTTCCAATTCAGTCAGGAAGCACAGAGAGACAATGAGGCACTCTGTGAAAAGAATAACAGGCTCCACAAACAGATAGCCGTGCAGGAGCAAATCATTGAGACCAGTAAGGCCTTAATAGAGGAGCAAAAGGGTCAGATTTTGGCATGTCATCAGGGAATAGGGGCTGAAAGTGATGAGATAAGAAGGGAGGGACATAGAAACCCCTGAGCATAGCTTCAGGACCCCTGTCATCAGGGACTTTAATCCCTTCAGTTCCATGGACACTGCCACCCTCATGTCCACTGGCTCATATGACCCAAGGGCCACAGGGATGGTAGACTTCAGCACAATGGGAAATATGGGACTGCCAGATCAGTGCCTCCCAGAAATGGATAAGTGGGCATCGCTGTACAAATTCCCAAATGTGAGAGCTAGCCTCTATGATCAGGAAGACTCTAGTGAGGGGAGAATCAGAGAACTGGATCCTCAAAAATAACGCCTACCAAGGGATCAGTCTGTCAAATTTGGTGGGGAACTCTATGAAACTAGACCCACCAAGAGTATCTTAAAAACCTCTTCCCAACTAGGGCAGTGGGGGGGGTACTCAGCCAATCCTGGGAGAAAGGGAGAGTTAGAAGACTCTTCTGAGTGCCACAGGTCTCAAGAGACTAGACCCCCACATTCTGCAAGCCATTCCCAAGCCCGCAGAATTAGGGAGAGTCTAGAGGATCAGATAGCCACCTCCCGTAGCAGTGCCTTTGAGTCAGAGGATGAGTAGACAAGGGTGACTAAGACGAAAAAGGCCAACAAAATTAAGAGGGCCCTACTGAAAGATCCCCTGAAACAAATCAAGGCCATTAGGAGCGTCATAACTCCCTATCATAAAAATGCCAAATATTCAGTTTGGGAGCAAAAGTTGTATGAGCAAATGATGGATACTTTCCACCTGAAGGATAGCCAAAGTTACATTCAATATGTCAAGTGGACATTTTCCCCTGAATACTCCAGCTTCTTTGCGGGGCTGGAGGATCAGAACCACTCAAGATGGTCCACCTATAGGGCGGCCATCTTAAAGCATTTCTCCATACATAGGAACCCTCAAGAGGCCTGCAAGGCGGCCTACAATCTGCAATGTGGGGAAGACCAGGCCCCACAATAAATTGTACAAGAGTTAAAATTTGCCTTTGCGCAGACCACCATGAGGGTGCGCACAGACAGTAGGGAGTTCATTAATACTTTCTTTCATGCACTCCATAAATACATCATGACCCAGCTGGTGAGGGACTTTCATGAGAAGAGATCACTAGACTGGGTCATTGAACAGGCAACTCACATTTATGAAGTGCAGAAACTGGTAGAAAATAAAGGTACAACTAAAAACCCCAAACCAACCAACACCCCTGCTGCTGCTTAGGTGGCGGAGGTAAAGGTTACCCCCATTTTAGATCTGGAAATGGGGGGCCTAAAAATATTCCTGTGCAAAAACCTCCTAACCAAAGACCCAGAAGGCCCTCGGGCCAATCCCAAACAGGTAGTCAGGGAGGTAACCCCACAAATGGGACCCCCAACTCCCCTGACTATATCAGCCCCTGATACAAGGGCAGCAGACCCATCCTGGGCTATGTGTGGACTCCCCCAGCCCAAGGGGGGTCAAACCAGGCAGATGCCAACCCAGGAAACTTCCCTCCTAACTTTCCCCAGGAGGGCAGTAATCCTCCAAATTCCGGGTTAAGTTTGTTTCCCCGGTGCCAATCATCAACCCCCAAAACAACCCTTCTTTCTTTCCCCACTTTCCTGAGTCCAGACAGCCCAATCCGGGAGAGGGGAGACCAAGGGTGGAGGGGTACCAGAACTATCCCAACCAAGGGTATTATGGGAGATGGCACAGTTACCCTTCCCGTGATCAACCTAGGATGGACCAGAGACCACCGTACCAGCCAGAGCGGGTGTCCCAACTGGAGCGCCAGGTCCAGAACTTGTCACAGGATCTGGGTCGCATGTTGAGCGCTCAGCAGAACCCTCAGATGAACATGGCGGCCCAGAACCCCTCAAATCAAGGGCCTGGTAGTCCAGAACAATGACGGGGAGAGAACCCTGACAACCCACCGGTTCCCAGGGAGGAGGCACAGGGGGAAGGGGGCGTGTAAAGCCTTAGAGGAAGTTTCCTTCCCCACTTGTGAAAAGCCCCTGGAAACCCAGAAACCGGAACCAAAATCTGCTTCCCCCGAAAGTCTGCAACCTAAGGAGCAGAGGGTGGGGAGGAGAAATAAAGAGCCTAAAAAGGCCCATTTTGTGGAGGAGGTTAGAATCTTCCAATTTGAAGGAGAGGGGTCCTCAGAGGATTCTGGGAAAAGGATCTTCTCCGTCAGGGATGGAGGAACTCATCCCAAAGAAAAGTGGGTCCCAAGAGATCCTAATCCAGAATGGGTAGATGTGGGGACTGAGTTAAAGCCGACCAACATTGAACCCCAGAATGACAAACCAGAAAATCACCTTGCCCAAACCAATTCTGGTGACTGCCTCCAAAAGGGGGGGGGGACAGCCCAGAATCAGAACCAGGGGAGCCCAAAACTCCCCCCATATCCAACTGCCACCTTTTTCTTACAGGGTCCTAAGCTCCCAAACAAAATCCTGCCCAAATTACCCCTCTGTCAGAATCAAGAGTGAAGAAATTAACCCACCAAGTGGCCCAAAATGCGCATAATCTTTGCTCCCTGGAGAAGAAGGAGGGAATATTTATGCCCCGGTCCAAATACAGGGGCAAAATACATTTTCAGCACTGGTGGACACTGGATCCCAAGCCACCTTTCTGTTAAAAAGGGCCTTTGATCAGCTGAATTCGGGAAGGGGGGAGAGATACCAGATCCCTCTCACCCCTCTTCCTGGACAACTTTATAACTTCGATGGGAATGAAATTCCTGTCGAGGGGACTGCGGATTTAGAAATTAAAATTGGGCGACACAAGGTGAAACACCCTGTCATAGTTGTGACTCCAGAGGGCACACCATGTTTACTAGGGAATGACATCCTGCGTAGATTGTCTCCTCCCATAGATTGTGTAAACAAGGTCCTCTGGACCCAGACTAACCGACCAAAAAATAACCGACCAATAAAATTAAAACATAGTGTCAATCATGTTAGTTTAAATGGCACATGCCACATGGTTGAACAAAAACCTGACCAAATTGAATTCCATTTTTGATACCACCAAACCCCTGACGTGACAGTAACTGCAGTAGGGCAACAAACTGGTGATGGTAAGTCCTCTCTATTTCTGAAAATCAACCTTCCTTCCAGTCTCAAGTGGCATTCCACAATGGAAGGGAATACTCTGAAATTCTATACCAATTCACAATCAGAAAATCCCACTCCTATAGTCCAAAATGATGAGAAATCAGCCCAAAGCTTGGCTGATCTTCAGAAAATTGGAGAACAATTGTTCATCCCCGTTCAGTTAAATGGGAGGAAGGACTCTGTTTTCGCTCTAGTGTGCGTGAACAACGGTAAGAGCTTCGTCAGCGAGGCCATGTTCTGAAAACTCCCAAAAGATCCAGCCATTTCCACATTTAAATTGATAGACAAATGGGAAATGGACCTAGAAACACCCAAATCCAAACATCTCCTGCCTAGCAGGTGTATGCTCAAAATTTCCATAGGCAACAAGAGCATAGTCCATAATTGTTGGGTCGTGCGAGATGTCCCTGCTGCATTTTATTTAGGCAGTGACATTCTCAATTGCTTTGCCATTAGTTTGGACCTAATAAACTTCAAAGCCTGGTCCCGATTAGCGGGTAATCCCATGCACTTTGATGACCCAGAGAAAGCATTTCGGTTAGCTCAATTGCTGCCATATGCTGTTGAAATTCAGATGGAGAGGAAGTCACCATCCCAGAACAGACCCGACAATTCCACTTAAAGTAAAAATTAAAAGAGGACAGAAACTGCAAAATCCTGGTGCATATGTTCACCTCAATGCCCAATTTCAACAGCAAGGATTGGGGTTAAACCCAACACCACTAGTCAATACAGAACACAACACCATTTCAATAGTGGTGGATAACAGCGACCTTACGATTATCACTCTCGACGCAGGCACCACTATTGGAATGGCGGTAGATGACGGACATTTTTCCATAGATTTAGGTAATGAACTGGTAGGACTAATCCCCAATGACTGTTTCGACAGTGATAGCGACAATGACACAACGCCAGACAGGATCTTCACCCAGCATGAGGAGAATTTCCTGGTGTACTCTTTCTGCCCTTATGGTAAGGAAGAGGTGACCTGTGACTTCAGGAGGGATGAGGTGATCTTTCAAGTCCACCAGGACTGCTTTCCCCATCTGAAGCCATCCGTCCAAGTCAGTATTTTAACCAGGGACGTCTCCACCCAGCTGGAGGAGGCCACTGAGATATGAGATAACCAAACCAGAAATCTTTCCGGGCTTCAGGCAAATGGTTGAAGAGAGAGTCAACCTAGCTGATGCCTGTGAAAGCAAAAGTTGAAACAAGTTTTATTAGATTTTCAAGATCTCTTTGCGGTGGACTCATATGACTGTGGTCGCACCGAAATTCATACAACAACAATTCCCACTGAGCCTGGCATGACTCCAGTGTTTGTGAAGCTATACCGCTTGCCTCTCGCATCAATGGAGTCCCTTGCAGAAATAATTAAGAATCTTCAGTCCTGTGGGATAATTCGTCCAGTCCACAGTACCTTCAATAATCCGGTGCTAGGGATTTTGAAACCAAACGGCCAGTGGAGACTCTGTGCTAACCTAAGGGAGCTCAACAAATGGGTCCACACTTCCCAATGGCCTCTTCCCTACATTGACCAAGGGCTGGCCCAGATCCAGGGGTCAAAGGTATATACACTGCCATTGACCTGCCCAATGGGTACTGGACTGTACTTGTCAGTAGGGAGGACCAATACAAGCTGCCTTTTACCTTCGGGAGACAGCAGTACACTTGGACCCGGACTCCCTTTGGATACATCAACTCGGCAATTAATTTAATATCTTTTTGCATAAGGCCATGCCCGACTTGGGTGAAAGGGGTAACCTGGTCTATGTAGACGATGTTCTAATCAAAAGCTCAACTGTGGAGGAACACATAGCGGAGATCTGTTGTGTTCTGACACAGTTGAGGGCTGCCAGAGCAAAACTCTCTTTCTAAAAGGCACAGTGGTGCAGGACCCGTGTCAATTTCTTGGGGCATGAGACAACACCTGAGGGTCTCTGTCCCCAGGAAAAGAAAGTAGAAGCACCCCAGAAACTAAAAGACCCCACAACTCTGCATGAGCTAAGGAGCCTCCTTGGACTGACTAATTACAGTAGAACATTAATTGAGGATTACGCAGAAATCACAAGACCCCCTGATGTATCTGTTGAATGGGGTTTCAAGTGAGAGTGGGGTCCAGAACAAGCCCAGGCTGTAAGACAACTCAAAAGAGGCCTCTCACAAGCACCTTGCCTAGCTTACCCTGTCAAAATCAAGGAGTTCTTCTTGGAGACAGGGTTCTCAAATACATGCTTGACTGCAGTATTATACCAAAAGCATGACAAGGTCAATAAAGTAATATCCTGTGCGATTAAGACTTTATCCTCTGTGGAGGAAAAATTCAACGACTGTGAGAAGGCACTCCTGGCAATGGTGTGGGCATTGAAAAATGACCGCCCGTTTATCCAGGGGGAACACATCATAGTGGAGACTACACAACAGCCCCTGCAAAATCTTCAAAGTGACAGAATCCGGGCTGGAAATGTGAGTATTTCCCGAATTACTTCCTGGATTCTATCAATGCAAGGCTTTCCTGTGGAGGTCAGATATGGCCAAAACGCGCAAGGTCTGGCTGACATGCATGAGTGTGCCTGAGAAAACTGTCTCAAGGATGAAAGTCTCAAAATCAAGGACACCATATGGAGGCATACCTTAATTCCCCACACAAAGTCTATGAAGAAGACAAGTGTGAGTGGATGCCCACTGTCTATGTGGATGGGTGCTCCTACCATGTTAACAACAATGGGGAAAAGGAACTTGTGGCCGGCTTGGGGAATGCATGGGTGAATGATGCCCCAGAACCCTTCGCTGGGTACAAAATTGGTCCCCGTAGTAGTCAAGTGGCAGAGCTGATGGCTGTGCATCAAGCTATCCTCACTGCTGTCCAACACCGACTCCACAAACTGGTCATTATCACTGATTCAGATTATCTACGGAACGGGTTCGTGGAGCACCTGGTTAACTGGAAAACCAGAGCCATGCTATCTGCTAGCAATAAATCACTAAAACATGGAAAATGTATACAGAATATTGATGATTTGGTCACCTCAAATGGGATGACCATCTACTGGAAAAAGATCAAGGGTAATTCTAAAGTAGAGGGACCAGACAAAACTGGAAATGACCTAGCTGATCAGCTGTCCAAAACCAGAGCCATCCAAGGGGATCTACTTGAGATCGAGTCCCTGTTGGGGGAAATGCAGGTCACTGCTATCACTAGGTCCCAGACAAATACTCATAATGAACTCTCAACTACCCAATGGAGCAAGGAGAACCCAGATGCTGATTTTATTACGGTTCAAAAAGGGGATCCAATAATTGATTAGTTTTATGAACACATTGAGGACCCTGAGAACTTTCCCCTGATAGATACCGATTGCATTGGGAAAGAGAACCTCAGAGTGTTGATGAGATGTCCAAGAATTTTCTGAATCCAAGACGATTTGTTGGTGAGGAGATCCCTATCTGGCCATGACCAGTGGGTGGTCCCTACCTCATTTCGAAGCCTGATGCTAAGTCACGCCCATGATGCGGCCACAGCCGGTCATCGGGGGTTTCATACGACATTAGAAATCTTGCGAGAGGTGGCATACTGGCCACACATGGGGTAGGACCTCGACCAGTACTTGAAGGGGTGTCTTGTGTGTGCACAATTTCAGCCAACATCACTCACACACCGCACTCCCCTCCAAAAGAGTGGGATGACACTGCCTTAGTCAGATTTGTAAGTCGATTTTATTGGGCCCATGATTCGCTCATCTAGGGGTAACAAGTACCTGTTGACCATAACAAGCTTGTTTACTAAATGGGTGGAATGTCTCCCGGCCCCAAATTGCAAGGCAGTAACAGCAGCTGCCCTGATTATCAATCACATCTTCTCACGTTTTGGATCGCCCCAAAGGATTGAGTCAGACTGAGGTAGCCACTTCACTAGCGAAGTGATGACAAAGATGTGGGAGATACTTGGGGTAAAAAGGAAACTACATTTGTCTACTGGCAGTCCTCTAGTGGTGGAGTTAAGAGGTACAATAAAACTATTGTGAGCATATTAAAAAAGTTTGTGGAAGATTCTGGACCAAGTTAGAACATTCAATTACCCCTTGTCCTGATGGTGATCAGATCTAACCCTTCATCTGCAACAAAAATATCTCCATTTGAGCTGATGACTGGAAGAAGGATGGTGCTACCCCAGAATATGCTCTACAGAACCCAAGAGCAGACCATGATAAATGCCTCCACAACTCATGAGTATGTTGACACTCTGAGAAAACACCTTCAACATGCTTTTGCGCATGCTCAGCGGAATCTAGAAAGATCTGCAGACAGTATGAAGACCCACTATGACCTTAAGACAACTAAAAAGGAATATCAAGTAGGAGACCGGGTCTACTTGTACAATTTCCAAAGGAACCAAGCCAAAGAGTGCAAATTCCTCCCAAGTTGGCAGGGCCCTTTTGAAATTGTGGACAGAATCTCACCAGTCGCCTACAGAATCCGCATCCCTATGCTCAGTTTGACAGAGGGGCAAGACAAGTGGGCCCACATAAACCAGCTAAAGAGTTGCCACCCAGGCATACTTTGCGACAGATAGAAGAGTTCACCGGAAACCCAGAGGGGGAAAATGCAGACAGCTAGAAAAATTATTAAATATTCATTGATTACACCTGAGAAAATGGGCAAATTATCACTGAATAATAGATGTGGAATATTGCCAATTGTTAGGGAATACAAGTGACTTTCCCACTGCTGAGATCCCCTGAACATGTGTGGGCACAGTAGTGGGAACATTTTGATAACTGTGTTATGTTCTGTTTTCTAGTATTGGCCCTAAACCCCAAGAATCAGCAGGGAGGACCACTCGGGGTCCGGGAGGAAAAACCCAAGGAATCCGGAGTATCATCCCAACCCGAACCGGCGAGGAGAGTGTGCCGCCTCAAACGCTGACGGGAGAATCAACTGAATTTCTCCACATGGACAGAAAAGAACATCCCACTCTCCCGACTCCCCCTCGACTAGATGTCAAAACAAAGTCAGGAGGGGGAATTTGTGGGATGTATTGAACCACTCTGCTATACTATGCGGCCTCACTCTGCTATCTATGGTGCGAGAAACAGCAAAATGGCGGCAAAACCCTTCTGCGCTCCAAAACCTCCAAAACTGCATTTTTTCAACACACAAAAAGATGGCTGCACAACCTGCCAACCATGTTGCATGTCTGGGGGAACAGAGCACACGCTGCAGAAAAAGTGCCAGTGGGCTCCATGACAAGTAAACATGGAGTACAGAGGGAGAAACAGCGCTTTGCAAGTGAAATTCCAAAATTTGCCTGTAAATGACATTTACTTTGCTGCTGAAACTTCAAAATGCCTGTACATAACACTTTCCAACACTCAAAATCTTGCTTGGTGGTAAAATTCTGTTAATCTAATGAAGCACTGTGAATTTACAAAGTCCGAAATGTTAAGAGCAAAACATTTTCTCAGCAAAACTGGATTGCCCTGTCAAAAATCTGTGTGCAGCCACACTGGGCTACATGTGAGTGACAGCACCTGTAAAATGGGCTCTCCTGATTAAACTTTAAAGTTGTCTAAAACTAAAGAAGTGCCGGATTAGCAAATATAAAAGGACTGTTGCTGAAAGGAACACAGATCTCGGTTGTTTTGATATCACAGGTTTAAACCCAAGAATGTAATTTATCTATGTCATCTGCTGCAACAAGTTTGTTTTATGCTGGATTTCAAGTCAAGAAATTAAAAATGTACTTAGGCTTGCTGGGCCTGCAAGAGGTTGAAAAACAGGTTTTCACCCAAGGGATGGATCTCAGCAGATGCTCACTGACACATGATAATTGTGGGGTAGGCCAGACTTTTGTCTGCTACCAAGGACTGAACAATGTCATATTCTCCAGGCCAGGAAATGGACGTGTGAAGAGGTCATAAACTAGGCTTGCAGAAGTAAATCCCAAAGATGGGGGCTGCTCCTTCTCTCCAGAGACAGACAAAAGGCTGACCATTTGCTGCTAAGAATATGTAATGAACATTTTTTAGAGACTCATAAACTCGCTATCAGATGTGGTGAGAAATATAAAAAGGGCAGATTTGTTAATCTAATTTTTGGCCCTATATTTCAAAATGTGGTGGAACTCTGTAGCATATTCTGAACAGGAATGGCAATATATGTGGTTTTATGGGAACTGTATTTATGCTAGAATTGTTAAACTTTGCACACACATTCCTACAGTAAACACGCATATTTGTGGAAATGTGGAGAAAGTTTGGAAAATGTGTTCATGGCGAAATGGACAAAATGCTGCAAAAAGACGAAGCAAGGTCTCACAGCTGTGGGATTTTGATGAACCGATACGCCATAAAATATGTAATCCTTGTATGTGATTTTCATAGAGGTTACAAAAGTATAAATATGTATTTAGGACAAAATTCAATTTTGATACTAGTGGCTAGGGGAGGTTTCTAAGGATTGTAAAAACTAACCCATGAACTTGACATCATCTGTCTTTGAACCAATCACTAGGATGCAAGGCGGAGATGAGGCTCTGATCCAATCCCAGTTCACAGGGGTGAGTTTAGTTAAGCCGGCCCATAAACCCATTTTTGTGATGTCATTTGAAAGGATAACTAGAGACATCTGACAACACATACACACTCTCTCTTCTGATTCCAGCGAAGCACTCTGGTCCAGCATTCAACATCCAGCCTTTAACATCCTTCCAGATCCAGATGCCAATCACCAGGCCAAGCAGTAGCTGAACCATTTTCAGCTAGGCATCAATCCTCAATTAATCCTCAACTAATCCTTACAACCCAGTAAAATGCTGTGGTGTGAGGAAGCATCCTGAAACTTTCTTGCTTGCTACCATAACGCTTGCCTGATGGTAAAAGTTTGCCGCGAATTTACATTTTGCAAAAGGTTTACACGTGTGAATTGTATTTAAATGATTTCCCACTTTGCCTTTGGAATTCCAATAGTTTTCTTTTGATTAAATCATTGCTTTTGATTGCTTGCATCTGTTCAAAGTGGCTCCCATAGAAATGTATAATAATTTAAGCATTTTTGACCAGATTTAGTGTTTTTGCTCAGCCAGTTTCAAAGCCATCTGACAGTTGAAAAGTCAAATCCGTTTTTCTCTTGTGTTTAAGAGGGGAGGCTGGGGGTGATATTCTGTTTGGTCTGTATTATTCCTGAGTACCTGCTCTCTCCTCAAATCTATTTAAATTGCCTATTGGTGGGTCGAGGGGTGTCGCAGTGGGAACCTCTAACCACAGTGCTATCTGTTCCAAACCAATAAGTATTCTTTTCTTTGCTGCATGCTTTTTGTGTTCATTACCTAATTCCCAGTGCATTAAAGATATGATTCATTGTCCTTGTCACCCATTGGTGATTGTTGTTACCTATTAAAAATATATTGTATTTTAAATTCTCAATTCATAAATAAATATTTACCATTACAAACTAGCCTGATTCCTGGTTCCGTGTGACCGGGGGGAGGGTGTATTTTGAGAAGGATGTGAAATGAGTGGTATATCATTCAGAGTATTGAACTTGTGCACAAAAATAAATGAGGGTTTCCTTTGCGCACTACATGCTGGGCGAGACTGGGGTGTGCTCCTGATTGAAATCCCTTACAGGGTGAAAACCATATCTGAAAAGAAAGCAAAGAATCCAATTCCTTCTGATCAAGGTGTGTTCTTTCGTCTACCAGAAATTAATTTGACAATCATTGAGGAAACCATCACCCCAGGCGCTGGTGGCTTAATGAGTTCAATGAACTTCGATGACATGGACAATAATTAATTACTGGAATTGTGTTTGAACATTCAGAGGGGGATTTATTTATTTATTTATTTCGATTTGTAAAGCGCACTGCAGCCCACGGGCATCGAGGCGCTAAGTGGTGCTTATGGAGGCTTACTTATGGGTTACATGAAAGCCGCCCAGGATGATTCTTATACATGGTAAGGTTAATACAAAACCTAAGAGAGAGTTGCGTGTTCAAAAGGCTGCTTGGTTACAGATGCAGCAGTTAAGCAGGATAAGCAGGTTAGAACAACAGAATCAAACAAAGAGCACGGTTTTGATCGCCTTACAGAAGGCTGCATGGGAGTCAATGCTCCTGATGTGTGGTGGTAGGGCATTCCAGTTTTGCACGGCCTGGGTGGGGAAGCTGTTTCCACCGGCACATTTTTTGAGAGTTTTGGGAACAGTGATAAGATTTGTGTAAGGTGTTCTAGCTGGCCTGGATGAGAGGGGTGTGGTGATCCTCTGGGCCAGGTAGGGGGTGCAAGTTGGTGTAGGCACTTGTGAGTAAGGGCTAGAGTCTTGAACAAGATTATTTGCTTAATTGGAAGCCTGTGAACCAACCTCCTGAGTCCTGAGATGTGGTCTCTGCGTGAGAGACCCGCGGCATCCCTCAGTGCATTATTTTGAGCAATCTGTAGTTTAGCTAGGTTTTTTCCAGAAGTTCCCACAAGGAGGGCGTTGCAATAGTCTAGTCTAGAGCCAATTAATGCCCTGGCAATGGTGAGACAGTTTTGCTGTGATAGGTAGGGTCTGACTGAGTTGATGAGTTTGGAATAGTAGGCGAGGAGGAAGAAATGGCATTAACCTGCCTATCCATGGTTAGGTTAGGTTCAAGGTAGACGCCCAAGGTCTTAATCGTCTGCGACACATTGATGGAAGTATTGTCAACAGCGAAGCAGTTATACTGTTTGTCCAGTTTGCCCAGGGTGGACGGGGATCCAATGAGCAGGAGTTCTGTTTTCTCAGTATTGAGGCATAGCCAGTTATCTGCCATCCAGGATTGGATTGTTGAGTAGATTGAATTGAGGGTGTTTGAGTCTGACGCATAGTCTCCCGATAGGGGGATGAGTACCTGTGTGACATCAGCATAGTTAGTATATGAGATGCCCAGGGCGTCAAGGATTTTGAAGAGAGGTCTGGTAAAAAGGTTGTACAGGGTGGGGGCAATGCACGAACCATGGGGAACACCACATTTGAGTATACTGGGTGTGGCGAAGGAGGATTCTGAGAAGACCTTCATGGCCCTGCCCTGTAGGAAAGAAGTTATCCAGTTACAGGCACTGGGCAAGAAATTGGCCGCGGAGGAAAGGTGGTGGCACAGGGTCTTGTGGTCAACCAAGTCAAACGCTGCGGAAAGGTCGAGTAGGAGAAGGAGAGCCGGTTTGCTGGCGTCTCTAAGGTCATCCATCTGGTTCTTTAGGTTAAGGAGCGCCGTTTCAGTGCCGTGACGTGGCCGAAACCCTGACTGCCGAAGACCGAGGATGTGGTTGTCCTCTAGAAATTTTTCAACTTGCAGATAGGCTGCCTTGTCAAGTACTTTAAGTAGGAAGGGGACAGTGGTGATAGGCCGGTAGTTCCCTGGTGAAAGTGGGTCGAGTGTTGGTTTTTTAAGGAGCGGACGAACCCATGCTTCTTTGAGATCAGTGGGGACATGGCCTGCCTTAAAGGAGGCATTAATGAAGGCCGTGATGAGGTGGGCAAGGGAGGGAGCACAGTCCTTGATGATTTGTGCTGGGCAGGCATCAGCTTTGCAGTTGGACGGTTTAATAGAGTTGAGGAGTGTGATGACTTCAGGATGATCACATCTTTGAATTCAAACACTGGAGAGTGAGTGTTGGCAGTCTGAGGGGGTGACCGGCTGTGACCTTTGGCTATCAAGTTAGAGAGGGCTTGCTGGTGGACGAGGATTTTGGAGTGCAGAGTGTCTAGTTTGTTCAACATGGCTGACTGAATGTTATTGGACCATGCTTCATCTTTCAGAAGTGAAGAGGGCGGAGAGGCAGGGTTTTCTAATTCTCTGAAGATGGAGAAAATGTCTTTGGTCCCTGATTTGGCATTGGATATTCTGGTATTGAAGGATGTAGCTTTAGCCTTAGTAATGGCAATTTGGTATCCTTTTGCTTGATCCTTGAAGGCCTCTAGTGTGCTTTCCATGGGGTTATTTTGCCAGTTGGAGAGAGCAACCCTTTTTTTAGAGTGTAACTCAAGGAGGTCCTGGGTGAACCAGGCGTTGGCGTGTTTGACTTTTTTTGCTTTCTTGAAGGTGAGTGGGGCTAAGATGTCAATGGCCTGAGTGGTGGTGGTTTTGAATACATTGGCTAGTATCTCAGGATTGTTGGAGAAGGGGGGGAGAAGTGCTGGCACTGCGAGATGTTGCATGAGATTTTCCTTAGTGAGTAGCTTGGAACTTATAGATAGAGCAGCTGGGAGAGGAGTGGTGGACTTCGGTTGTGCTCTGGAGTTCAGGATATCGAACTTGATGCAATGGTGGTCAGACCATGGGATGGGAGTGATCTCTTTGAGGAGGAGAGGGCAGTTATGTTGGGCCACCCAATCTAGGGATCGACCCTTGATGTGGGTGGGCTGAGACGCCACAAATACCCATGATGGTGGGAAGTAGTGGTGTGACCCAGGGTTATAGTTCCAGAAAAATTCCCCTTGGATTGACTAATTTTGCCGGGGGCTCTGGCAGGTTATCAGCCTCCCCAAATTTAGCAATGGCCTCAATGGAGGATGTTCCGGATATGGAGGCAGAGAACTTGGTTGCTCCCTATCCTGGGGCAATTGAAAGAGCTGAGATACAATCAGTGGCATCCTTACAATTTGCCCTTAAGATCCTATTGCAAATGTCTGGGCGCATTTTGGCCAATACAAACACACTTGCAATGGTCCAGAAGCATGAGGATAAAGAGTGTGAGGAGACAGAAGCTAATTTGTCTGAAGTTATCCACATTTCAGAAGAAATTGAAGATTAGCAAGATAAAGAGAATAATTTGAACTTGGAACAAAGCCTTGAAGTATTCTTCTCACTGAAGCAGCGCACAATAGCGCGGAAGGCTCAAAAGAGCAAGAAACTGAGTATTCTGACCTCACCAATGGGACAAGCGGTGATATATGGCTCATGCTCTAAGAAGTCAAAGAAAAGAGCAGTTAGAGCTAAGAAAAAGAATGCCATGTGTGATGGTCACCTGACTAGTTGGTTATTACGGGAGCAAGAGAAGAGGAAAGAGACAGTGGAGGATGTGGAATTATCAGAGGTGGAGGACCAAGGGGAAGAAGAAAGGATAGTATTGAGCCCTGAGAAACTCATAAGCCCACTGATTGGGCAAACTATTCCAGCTACAACACCAACTATGGTGGGGGAAGATCGGAAAGATTTGTCAGGCAATCGCATCTGCCTGATTAAGAATCTATATAAAAGTGCTGAACATAGATGGCTGTCACATCTGAATTTTTGATTACACTATATTCAGTTCCACAATTGCGAGTCTTGAAGTCAGATGACTTCAAATTTGTGGAACCACTGAAAGGTCCTAATCCTAATGTCTCTCCCTTACATTGCAAATTAATATCAACTGCACAGATGATTAGAAAATGCAAAGAAGAATTGAGGGCAGTTGATGTCGAGATCGATGTTGATCTAGATGAAGTAGATCTCAGCTGCCTATATGAGGAGACAGAAACACCATTAAGGGAATTGGAATGTCCTAGGATGATTAAAGGAAAGAAGGTAGAAGTGTCGGATGTACAGCAAGTCTTGAAATGGTTGGTGGAGTCACTACCTGAGGTGATGGCAAAACATTGAAATCTCACTATTCTATCTTGGAACGGCAGAGGTTTTGCCCATCTATTGATATTGAAGGGTACAGTGAACCTGATAGCAAATTATAGTTGTATTTGCCTACAAGAGACATGAGCTATGGACCCTTTAATACTAGAAGTTATGTTATTTACCAGTCCTATGCCAAGAGGGGAGAAAGGGGTAGACCCTTTGGGGGTCTACTTATGGGGGACTAAATAAGTTGGTCTCTAGGAGGATTAATTGTAACCAAGAGAATAATTTGATTGCAGTGGAGGTAGAGTATGGGCGTGAGGGAAGTCCTGAAATATTTCTTCTTGTAAGTCTCTATAATCCCCCTGAAGCGGTATTAAGGGAGCAAATACAAGATGCCTTACATGATCTATTGGCATCTTGGTTGACAAAACCAGGAAACACAGCTGTAATAGTGGTTGGTGATTTCAACTGCCACATGACAGGAGGGGACTACTCTGGACCCTAGGTTAAAAGAGAAATGTGTAATGGTTTACACTAAGAATGATTTGGAGGGGTTGGGATGGGTCCAACTGTTTGATTATTGGGATTTGGAAATGATCAATGGCCGAACTCTTAGCGACTATCTTGGCAAGCACACATGGACCAATGGAACATTGTATAGTACTTTCGACTACATATTTGCATGCCCCAAAATGCAGCTCCATGTTGAAGACATGGAAGTTATTCCTAATAAATGGAGCAACCATTCTGCTCTCCTATGTGCCTGCAGTGTCCCTGGTGGTAGTCTTGTGGAAAGGAGCATGGGTGAAGTAAAAGTGAATAATGCAGTTATAAGATTAGTTGATCTAATAAGAACGTAAAGCAGGCAATAGAGGCTTTAGCCATTGAGAAATTTCCTTATTTACCTGATTTCAATGCTGTGACTATTAACTCAATAGAAGATTGGATCCTTACATTCTCTGGTAAGCATGCTGCAGCCCCTATGGATTTAATGGTAAGAACGGAAGGCAGCAAACTTCCCTATAACAAGGAGATTAGAGACACCAAGAGGGGGATCAGAACAGAGCTGCATAATATGAAGAAAATGAAAATTCCAGGGGAATTGTAATATGGTGATGTGAGGAAAATTAAGAACAGATACAGAGCAATCATATATATCATCAATAAGGGTATAAGAAATGCAGAGAGAAATCGAGCATGTCAAAGATGAGTGCTGACCATTTGCTCAGAAAATACACAAAGCATTTGGACACTCGGAAATGAGGCGAGGGGGATTGCGAAAGGGCAATCAGTGAACCCAATTGGTGGTGCAGAATGGGTTAAGTTCCTTTGAAATTGTAATTCACCTTCAGATGTAGAGGATCCAACACCATTGATAGATGCTCCTTTGAGATCACCAATTGATGCATCTTATGGTGTAATACTGAGCAAGATTAAAGAGTTAAAGTCTTCTAGAGCCCCTGGTCCAAATGGGCTGGCTAATATAGTCACCAAGAGTCAGCCAGAGTTTAGGGCCAGTCTGTTAGCTATTCTATTCAAGAAGATTTTGACTCAAGGCAAAATACCTTGCTTGTGGCAAACAGCAGTCTTGATACCCGTATTTAAAAAAGGGAATCGTCTAGACACTAACATTTATAGATTATTATCAATGTTAGATACAACAGGTAAATTGTTTGCAGCATTATTGCTCAAAGAGTTGAAGGCATGCGTGGACAAATCAAACATCTTATGTAAATTTCAAAGTAGGTTCCAACAGGGATACACCCACAATCTCATGGTGATGGATATCCTATGTACTAGGGCACGTAGTAGGGGGCAGCCCCCGTTATATGCATTGTACATAGATTTTAAAGCTGCGTTCGACTCAATTCCCAGAGGTCGATTATGGTTAAAACTGGAAGCCATGGGTTGGGCTTTTATATTATCTCAGATTATTACATCAAAATACCTCAGTCAGACTCAAATTGGACCAGGAAGGGCATATGACAGAAAAGGTCCAGCAGAACAGGGGGGTAAAGCAGGGATGTGTCACTGCTCAACTTGTATACAATCTTATATGTGTATGATATAGCAGTGGCAATAGCTGCAGTTAATAACTGTCCCCCAAACGTTGGTGAGGCCCCCTGTTCTGTCTTAGCATACGCAGATGACCTGGTAATTTTTGATAATACCATTGTTGGGCTACGATGATCTACATTGGCACAATGGGTATATGCTGATTGTAATGGTCTTTCTATTAGTTTGGAGAAGACCAAGGTCTTGAGATATACTTGTAAAAGAGCATCCTGAGTTAGCCTTATGATAGCCATAGTGCATATCTTATATGCTCCTCAATATTATTATCTTGGAATTGATTTCGAGCCCAGCAGTGACTATGTTACATGCAAACTAACATGACCATTAGAGCAGCGCAAATGTCTGCTCTGGTCTCTAGCTTTGCCATTAAGCAGGGTGGTTTTACACTATGGGGCACGCACCAACTATATATACAAGTGTTTATCCCTATGATGACACATGGCCTAGAAGCCCTGCTGCATTTGGATTTGAAATGGCTTCAGGTCATTGAAGGGACATTTTGGCGACGGATCTTTGGTTTACCTCCCTGCATACCCATGGCCCTCATAAGGCTAGAGCTAGGATTGCCTTCCCTAAAAGCTATAGTTTTGAAAAAGAGGGCAGGGTTTTATCTGAAGATGATAAGTGGAACAACAAATCCACTATTAATAGCAGTCCATCAGGAATTACTCAGAAAGCACACCACCTGCCCATTGCATGGTTCTATGATAAACATTTCTGGCAGAAATAGGCTGGACTTGCAGAGGGGTTAGTTACTCAGAGGGAGTACAGAATGCTCTTGGGAAATGTGTTGAACTTTGGGATTGGTTGGAGAACTACACCCACCTCAACACGTTAAAAAGCTATCACTTTTTGCAGTACAGACTGGCTTACCTGAACCTATGTCCTTCCAAAAGGCTTATACCCTTCATTCTCTAATTTAGAATGGAGCAGCTTCCAACTATGATGGTCAGGGGGAGCAGAGAGAAGATCCCTGTTAAACAACGAGTTTGTCGGCTATGTAAAGAACCAGAAAGATTGGGGACAGCCAAACATCTCCTGACCGTGTGCCATACTATGGCCAGTATAATTCAGTATTATATTTGTATGTATGTACATGATTGGAAAGTGATTGGGGAATTGTCCTTTTGGAACTACTGCACTAATACTTAAAGTATGCGTTTGTTAACTGCTCTGTATAATATATGGCTAAAGATCGAAGCCAAGTTGGGCTTAATGATATAAGAAATTGCCATCATGTAACAAAATGTTACATGTTTAATAGATGGTGGGGTCTGTTGGGAAGAACAATTGTAAATATACCCCACATTGTCGTTTACATGTATAGGTTATTACCCTGGAAATTGATTGGAAAGTAACATTCTATGATCAACCCCTTAGCTGAAAGCTCTTAGAGACTATTTATCAACATGCCAAAGATTAATTGGGGATGGTAGATCTGTGATTGTCAGATTTTAATTTATTTTATTGCTGCTATATGAATAATGAAACTTAATTGGTTTCTTTTTTCAGATAACTTTTATGATTATTATTGTATTTGATTTTATGATGTTATGTATATTACAATATTATTTTGTTTTGGTTTTATATAGTATGTGTAAAGTTTATTATATAAACTAAATCACATTAAATATTAAATAGAAATAACATTTATAATTCAATAAAATGGCATATTTTTAACAATCATCCAAAGGTTGTCCAGCTCACATTGCTGACCCCTCAGATATGGTGTCAGGACAGAGTCAATTTATATAAATTGGGGAACCCTCAAGTTTGAAATACCTAGCAAAAGAGATTCTAACCCCACTATAGCTACTGAACATTCTATTGGGTTTGATATATATGGCAGTAGGAGAGAGTTGATTCAATCAGGGGAAAGAGCTTTTATCCCCACAGATTTGATCCTTATTCCCACAAAGGGTAATTATGTCCGCCGTGCTCTAGGTCAGGTCTGGCCTGAGAGTATGGTCTGTAGGTATTGGCTGGGGTGATTTTAAAGTGGGGGAAAGGACTTTTGGCCACATTCTTCCATCAGGAGCATTGTGCTCCATTTATTCTACAAGCCCCTGTGGCTACTTGGGGTGCATTGCCCTCCCTGACTGCCGGGCCTTCCACCATGGCTGCCGGGGTTGCTGCGTTCATCGGAGGACTTTTGCCGACATGCCTACATGGAGCCATGGGATTGGCTGGGCTGAAGCACTAAGGATAGGAAGCCCAGGTAACCTCCAAGGGCCTCCCTACAAGGGCAGTATCTCACCCTCTCTGACCCTGCCTGGGCCTGAGAGGTCCCACCCCCCTGCTTCACCACAGCATACAGGACTCCTCACGCCAATCTCCAACATACCAGGTAAGCCTCCCATGCCCACTCGTAGCTGAAAGCCACTTGCTCCACAGCCCAGCAGCCTCCATTTCCTTTCGCTACGCCCCTCATACATACTGACCTCACCAAATACACTCCACGTTGAATTGCCCATGTGCTCCTGCCTTCACTACTAGCCAGGTAACTGCAAACTTTACCCCTGCCTCCTGTGCCTATGCGCCACACCTGATTGCACTGCACACACATGATTAATCTCTTCCTAGCTACAATGTTCCGGACCTTTTCTCATCATCTACAGCATACAAACTACTCACTATTGAACTTCCATCACTGCAGCATTCAAATGCTACCATATTCATCCTGATGGCCAAAAACTGAATATTGCTGTTATTTGCAATCTGGTGCTGCATCCAAATCTCTGCCTTTCTAACTGGTTAGCAGAAAATAGAATCTAGCTGTGCTGATATCTTTGTTGGCCGCACTTAGTTTGTTACCCTTCCCTTGTGTGCATTTCTGCTGCAGCCCCCATACCATGAGGCATTTCCCCATCCAACCCTTGCATGACTACTGTTTCTTTCCTTATGCTGGTTTGGTACTTCTGATGTAGCCCCCTGTACCATGAGGCGAGGCTTTCCCAGTTGTACACAGCTATTCATTTTATCCTTATGCTGGTTTTGTACTTCTGATGTAGCCCCCTTACCATGAGCCAAATATTTCCTAGTTGCGCGCACCTACTGATTTTGTCCTTATGCTGATTTTGTACTTCTGATGTAACCCCCCCATACCATGAGGCAAGGCTTTTCCAGTTGTGCGCACCTACTGATGATGTACTTATGGTGGTTTCTTACTTCTGATGTAGCCCCATGTACCATGAGGTGAGGCTTTTCCAGTTGCGTGCACCCATTGATTTTGTACTTCTGATGTAGCTACATTGTACTCATTACCCCAAAAGCTCTTCTAAAATTGTACATGCACTCTGTAAATAGCGCCTATATGTCTCAGGGCTTTGTGCACTGAAATCAATGTCAAATAAATAAATAAAAATAAAGAAAACACAAGGTATATTGGAGCGTGCCATGTTCCCAAAGCTTGACGAAGCTAATAATTGTGAACAAACTGGAACGGGAACGCAAGTGTTTGGAGAGGATGATTTTGAACCAAAGGTTTCATTACCTATAGACAAGGAAGAAGACATTATTCCAGACTTAACATTTGCCCTGCATAATGATCCTTTGCTGGCAGTAATCAGGTAACAAGTGAGGAAGAAGGTAGGAAGAAAGGTGGTACATTTATTTTCTCAAAATAATGGGTTGTTGTATAGAGGGGATATGGATCCCTCTGGGAAACCCAGAACTCAGATACCTAGGGGTCATAAGGACATTGTAATGGAGATGGCTCATTCTCATTTGACTGGGGGACATTTGGAATAAATAAGACCCCAGCACAAATTGTGAACCGATTCTATTGGCCCAGTATTTATGCCGATATAAAAAGGTTCATAGGTACCTGTGAGCATTGCCAAAATACTAGTACTAAAATGCCACCACCTGCTCCTTTACAACCTTTACCTATTATTGATGTTCCTTTTTCCCAAATTGGGATGGACATAGTGGGACCATTAGAGAACTCGAAATGGGGTAATAAATACATCCTGGTTATTTTTGATTATGCTACCAGGTATCCTCAAGCCTTCCCTTTAAGGAATAATATTCCCCACTAAATGTTGAAGCCTCAATTACCGTTCTTCTCTCGGACTGGGAGAAAAAGATATTCATAAGATTAAAACCTTGAGAACCTTGGTTTATCATTCCCAGACTGATGGGTTGGTTGGAAGGTTCAACCAAACTTTAAAACACATTCTAAAGAAATTGGGTGAAGCAGACAGAAAGTATTGGTATGTTATGATACTTGGGCCCTGTTAACCATTAGGAAAACTCCCCAGTCATCTACCAAAGTGTCTCTCTTTGAGTTGTTATATGGAAGAGACCCCCAAGATGTGTTTTACATGTTTGTGGGAAACCAGGGAAGAGCTGGAGAGAGAGACACTATTCCCTTATTCCAAATGGCCCATAAGTTGAAAGAACAGATGGCTGCAGTAAGGAACACAGTTCATCTTAATATGGTCAAAGCTCAGGAACATCAGATAGGATGTAATCATTATAATTATAATTATTAATTTTATTTATTTATTTAGTATCATATAGTCAACAAGTTCAGTTACTGATAATACAACACACCAAACCTTTAAAAGTTCCAACTCTCAATCACTTTTTCATTACAAATCCTAAAATCACCATACAAAATGGTTGCAGTTGTCCCAATCACATATGCATACAATCATAAAACCAAGAGAGCAAGAGATTCCATCAGTACTTTTCGCAGTTTACTTCTGCTTGCATTCGATCTTACACATCCTCAAATAAAAGTTTTACAAATATTAAAAATGTTCTTCCACAATTTAGTTAAAAAGATTATACATCCTTTATGATGCCCCAGCATCCAAATCCACCAAAGAATTTCCTTGGAAATGGAATCAGGGGGTCCCGCTGCTTGAATTGCTATACCATGTGACTCACTCAGGAAAGAACATTCACAAACAAGATGGAACACAGACTCTATGTCAGATTCTCCACATAGCCTACATCTTCTGTCGTTTCTCTCTATCATGTTCCAAGCCCCAGTAATTTCTGATGTTTTGGCACAATTAAACTTAAATCGCATATAGACCCAAACGCATGTGTTACCAACAAAATGGTGGATATACCTCAGCAAGCTCTCTCATTTCATTATATATGAATTTAACCTGCATGCTTAAGTTTTAGTGGCTATAATGACCAACCATAGTTCCACAGTCATTTAACTAATCAACACTTTCAATATACGTTTATAAGATACCAAGGGCACACCACTGGAGTTTACCATTAGTCTGCCATTCCCTTTGTCTCCCACTTTATTAATTTGTCCCATGGCACTAGATTGCATGGATGGAATTCCTCTAGATGAAACTTCAAAGAGCAAGCCCATGAGCAAATCCCTTGAGGCATTGGCCATTTTCCAATAGAACTTTGAACAATTCAGTTCAACTCTCTCCTTTATTGGAAGTACATTAAATTCTAAATATGGAATTTCAGTAGAAGTATAAGTGGGACATCTTAACAGTTTCTTCTGAGTACCCAATTCCAGTCTGGTAATCTTCGTCAGTAGACCCAAAGCCCAAATCTAACCAGCATAAAGCACTGCTGGCAAGATCTTGGTAAGGTACAGCTGAATCAGGATACCAATGCAATGTCCTTCCCCTTTGTGAGTCAAGGGACCAATACCACCTGTTAATTGTGCAATTCTAATGCTCAATTTATCCAAGTGTACCCAACCTTTAAGATGACAATCCAAAGGCATTCCCAGATAGGTATAGTTAGCGACCTCTTCTACTATTTTTCCATTCATCTTCCATTTGAAGTGACTAGACCTTCTAGCAGGTTTATTAAAAACCATCATTTTGGTCTTAGTAGTGTTAACTTTTAAAGACTTGGTGGTGGAGAACGTGAAGAGGATACTTAAAGTGTCCTGTTAGCCTCTATGGGTCAGATCTAGTAAGACAAGATCGTCAGCGTATCCCATCCAATGTAAATGTTGATCTCCCATTTTAGTTGTGGTACATTCGGGGCTCACAAGGGCTCCCCTCATATCAGATTAGTAAATTACCTTCCACATGCATGTTGTTGCAATATGTTGATTATCTACTTCTAGCTGCTGATTCTGAAGATGCTTGCAAAGAGGGCACTGTGTTGCTGTTTATTCATTTAGCAGAGCATGGGCATTAAACTTCATTGAAGAAGTTTCAGTATTGTTGACAGGAGGTCGCCTATTTGGGCTATCACCTGTTGAAGGAGGGAAGAAGATTGACACCTGAACGGATACAAAGCATCTCTGATATGTCTGTTCCAAATACACAGAAGGAGGTCAGAGCTTTAATAGGCATGGCCTCATATTGTCGGCCAGCACTTAATCCTTACCATTCTTGGATCTTCTTATTAAAGATGGTGGTGGACACATTATAGTGGATTTGTACCGAAAGGAAACTGACTGTAACACTATTTTGAGATTTGACAGTTTCCACCCTCAGTCTCTACGCAAAAGCATTCCGTATGGCCAGTTTCTTAGGGCTAGGCGTAATTGTTCCAGTGTTGAGGACTATAAGATACAAGCTGACATTATCCAAGATAGACTCGAGCAACAAGGATATCCCACACACTTGCTTAGACAGTCTCGCAAAAGGGCTAGATTTCAACATCGTGATATTCTTTTGGACAAGCCAGTTCGCGAAAACATTACTAAAGAACGGATAGTCTGTGACATGACATTTAATACTTACCACCACAAAATAAAGACAATTATTACAAAACATTGGCACCTGCTCCAAATGAACAATCCAGATCTTCTGGGCCCTCTATATGCCTTTAAGAAAGGGAAAAATTTGAAAAATTGACTGTCCAACGCAGATAGAGCAACAATTGTTCCTAAGCACAATACACTTCCGTGCTTATGGGGTGCCAAAACTATTACGGGCCATTTTTCCATGTGGGTTTTGCAATCAATGTGCATATACCACTGCCTGTACCTCTGTCAGGATTAATGGAAAAAACTGGTATCTTAAACATCATACCACGTGCAACACCAAAAACGTCATCTATGTAATATTTTGCCCATGTCCTAAAACATACATTGGGAAGACATCTAGGCCCATTAAATTGAGTATTGGTGAGAACAAATCCAAAATCCGGACTAAATCCATCACAGCCCCGTTAGTTACCCATTTTGTGGAGAACAACCACAACTGTAATGATTTAAAATGGTGTGTTCTGGAAAAAGTCTTGGGAGTTGACGCCACTAATATATCATCTAGATTGTCTCAGAGGGAACAATGGTGAATGTACAATACTAACAGCTATGATCTAGGGCTCAATCGTCAAGATAAATGGCTCCATTGTGTGCCTTAAGCCTATCTCTTGTCTTATTGAGGGTCTGATGTTCCGTTCTTGTTTTCTTTCATCCTTTTATTTAATTCAACACATTTTTTTTTCATATATTAATTTCATTTGGATCCTATTCATTCGTTCAGTCACTTTAGTTATCTGTTTATTTATTTTTTCAATTAGTTCCTTTCTGCAGCTTATTATTATTATAATTTCTTACAACAATAGACTTTGGCTACAATTTGTCTTTCTTCTAGGTCTATTCTTTTTCCTTTTTGATTTTTTTGATTATTATTCAATTTGCTTGGGGGATTGATTGATTCATATACTCCTCACAGCGGTTGCAAGTTTCATTTATTTACCTTCTGAAGGAACGTCTTTGGTTTACAGTCCTTCTTTAGTTTTAATATACCTTGGACTATGAGTTCAGTCCCATTTCCCTTTCTATACTCGCGTGGACACAAGAGTGCGCTGCAGTGACGACGTCAGTCGGATTTCAGACGCAGGAGATGAATGCATACAAATAGACAAGTTTACGGATCCGGAGGCTCACGGCTGGTGCCATAACGAGGGAAACCTACGCTTGTCATCTTGCTTTGCCATAACGGTAAGCTCATTGGTGTCTCCTTCCGGAGTACGCTACTTTACTATTGCCACTGACGACCATGGCATCAGATAGGAACGTTTAGCAAATGCGCCAATATATCCAACGCACACGATGTAATCCTTAAGTCTGCTAGTCCTTGGGTCTATTGTAACTAAGTGAGCTTCCCATTTGGCTCTTTGCCAGCCTATTGTTGATGCACATTAAGTGAATTCTATGCTTGGCTCATTTCACGTTTTCGAGCCGGAATTTTACTATAACATCTACAATTCCGCTTCTATGCATATTGCGATTGCAGAAGCAATGCCAATTACAACATCTTGGCTATACTGTGAAACTACTCAGAATTTTTATTCCCTTTCGCATAAAATGGTTGGATGCCATCATCTACCCTTGGGGTTTCCAGCCCTATAACATCTTGTAGAACTGACTGCATTTTAGCCCTTACGAGTCTAGGTTTACGTCTCTATATCTTTGTGAGGTATTGCAATTTTCATTTACTGTTTCGCTATTTTTAGCTTCCACTACTTTATTTCTTTAGACACAACACAGTTGAACACCAGAGATGATTACACTTCAGTGATTTGTTTGCAACACAAGTTTGGAAACAATAAACACCAGAGGTTGGTATTTTTGCAGTAATGTAGCTTCTCATATGCTCTGGGCTATTTTTCGCTGTGCAATAATGTTGAAGTTTTGGATAATTTAGATATATTTCCAACACCATTGTTTTGTCTCCTCAGATGCAATTTGGCTACCATTTTGGCAGCTGCTGGGCTGCGTGAACAAAATACTGGTTTTTGTTTTTGTTTTCCCATTCATATTTGTGATGCTTTATATGTTTTTACCTGGGTTGATGCTCCTATCAGAATTGAGATCTGCAATCAAGCCTGAATGACTACAGCGATTCAACTATGGGACCCACTGGGATAATTGTTATTTGTGTACAAATTTTCATACCAATGTGTCCCCAATGTTATCTGTACTTGATAGTGCGCCCCGACGAAGGCGACCATCAGTTCTATTGATTGAACTAGATAATATCATGTCGCCGGAACTGTATGTTTAAGATACTATATTATTCTGTATCTACAGCAGGCACTTCCATCATGACTCAATGAAATTATTTATAATACAGATGGTTATGTATTACTTTAGGTAGCAATAGGCAGGTTATTCTGAGATTCTATGCCTTGTCTTTTTTCTAACATTTTTGATAAAATTGCCTTGCAATGTTATGTAATTGAATGATTTTTAAGGATGTTATTGTGTGAATTTATTATGGATTTTTATGATATTATGATGTGTTTGATTACTATTAAAATATGAAGTTATAACTGCCCATCTGACTGAGCCTCTCCACTCTTAACATTTAATTAATTAGTACTTGAAGAATTTTAGTACTTACCCATGTGACCACCGTTTCTGCCTTTTTGATGGCCTCATATTGTAGACAGTGGATCCCAAATTTTTCATTGTTGATAAAACCTATGTTGTCACTGACAAAGAAGGACATTTCTTTGCCTTTAGCGCGGAACATGGATTGCCAGAACGCTTTTGATTTGCTTAAGGCTGCGTTGTGTTCAGCACCAGTTTTGGGCACACCAAATTACGAAAAAGGCTTTGTTTTGTACATGCATGAACGTGATGGATGTGCTTTGGCTGTTTTGACACAGGAACATGGGGGTAAGAATAGGCTCTGTGGCTATTTTTCCTCCACATTAGACCCTGTTGCATGCACTTTGCCGAGACGTTTGAGAGCTGTAGCTGCTGCTGCTGCATCTGTGAAACAAAGTGAGGGTATGGTTTTAGGTCACTCTTTAACCGTACAGGTACCCCACTCCGTAGACGTTCGATTAAACAGAACACAGACGCAACATCTCACATTAGCTCGACAAACAAGGTACGAGCTTCTATTTGCTCCGCATGTTCAAATTAAGAGATGTTGTTCATTGAATCCGGCTGAACTATTGCCTTCTCCACAAGAGAATGATTGCAGTGACGAAATGTCACATGATTGCCTCTTTATTACGTAACAAGAAACAAAGGGCATACATGATTTAATTGATACACCTTTGAAAAATCCACAAGGGGAACTATTCTGTGATGGCTCCTGTTTTAAACTACTGGATGGTACATCTACCGCTGCTTATGCAATCACCACATTAAGCACTGTTGTAGAGAGTAAACAAATTCTGCATAACTCTGCGCAAGCTGCATAGATTATTACATTAACTAGAGCTTGTGTTTTTTCTGAAGGGCTTAGTGTAAATATATATACCAATAGCCAATACGCATTTGGGGTGGTTCATAATTTTGCCCGACTATGGACTGAGAGAGGATTCTTGACCTCAAATGGAACAAAAATTCACCATGACACTCTGATAGTCCGGTTGCTATCAGCACTTGTGCTTCCTACACAACTAGCAATAATGAAGTGCGCTGCACATCAGAAAGTGACCGACGATGTGGGAAAAGGAAACGCTTTTGCTGACAGAATAGCCAAACAGACTGCTATTGATTTGCACTAAAGTGTACATATTTGATTCAGCAAGATGTGTTACTGATACTTGTATGATGGACAAAGGGGTTAGCAGTGTAAGGGAAATTCAGGCTGAAGCTACTCCAGAAGAAATCAAACAGTGGGCTGAAGGTCCAGCGGGTCTAGACGATGAGGGTTGTTGGGTGGATAACGAGAAGCAAAGATGGATGCTACCCAATGGCTATGTCACTGCTATGGTCACCATGACTCATGGCCCAACACACACATGTGCTAAAAATATTTGTCAACACTTAGATCCTGTCCGGTATAACACTAATATCCAGAAAACTGCTGAACATTTAGTCCAGAGTTGCATGATATGTTTGCAACAGAACGTTGGGAAGGGAACACTGACACTGAAGGGAAGTTTTGGTCCCAGCTCCATGCCTTTTGAGGTGATCCATTTTGATTTTGTTGAGATGGAACATTGGCAAAATTATGAATATGTCTTAGTTGTGATCTGTGCCTTTGGCAAATGGGTTGAGGCTTTCCCACTAAAAGAAGTCACTGCAATATCAATGGCAAAGACAATGCTTAGGGAATAATTCCCTAGGTTTGGCTTGCCGAGAGTAATTTGGTACGCTTTGCCAACAGCCTTACTGTCGATGCTGACAACCGCACAATCAAAGACAGGGCTCTCCCCCTATGAGATTGTCGTGGGGAGACCAGCCAACATATGGAATGCACAGAGGCCCAAGCAGTTCAAAGATATTGAGTATCCGTTTTTGTCTGATTATTGTGACCAGTTGACTAAAAACGTGCATTTGACTCATCAAAAGGTACAAGCAGCCTGCCCTGTAAAATACGAGGGTCCAGATCACCGACTCCGACCTCATCAGTGGGTCTTGGTGAAAAATGTCGAGAGAGGCACCTGCCTTGCACTTCTTTGGAAGGGACCCCATCAGATCCTTTTGCCTATGCAAACTGCAGTACGAGTGACCGGAAAGAAACACTGGATCCATGCAACACCTCTGCCCTATGACGAAGGGGAGGAGAAGGGAATTGATGATCCTGATGCTCATAATGAGCCTGCTTTGAGTGACACTGAGGGTGCCACAAAATGTCTTCCTGAGCCCGTGGGGCCTGGGGAGATTGTTGCTTCTTCTTCGAAAGTCCTTCATGAGCCCGTGGGGCCTGGGGAGATTGCTCCTTCTTCTTCAATTTCTTCTTCACCGTTGATCGATCTTGTTTCTGCTTCTTAATCTTCTTCAGGAAACAACGCTTTGTTCACTGACCATTCCGTATCTGGTGTCTCAAGGTACAATCTGCGACCACAGAACAGGATTTAGATTTAGATCCTGCTGACATTACATTATTGAAAATAGAATAGGAAAGTACAGCTAGGTTTCTGTACCCACAAGAAACCCACAAGAAACCAATGTTGAGCCAGTCCCTCGTCATTCCTCTGCTGCATACGATAAGAGGCAAGGACCAGCAAAGTTTCCTTCAATCAAGATAGGCCGCGTGGTCAAATGCCACCCACGGATGAACTAAAGAGCCTAACAGTGAGGCTTCTTAATGGACACTGAGAAACTATGCTTGTGTTTGGGGCCACTCATACTAATAATGATACTGATCGTTTTGCTGATGAGTCCACCCATAGAGGGCCATGGTCCCCTAGGACCAAATGGATACTGATCACAATAACAGCTTGTATTTGAAGATAGCGATTCAGGATGCTCTGATGATGATACGTGGTTTTCAGATGATGCTAATGTTTGAGTAAAGCTCTTGGCTTAGGCCAAAGGGAGGGTTTGTAAAAGTATATTTTGCATGAATAGCGCCTGATAGTAAACGATTGGCCTAAGTACATTCGCATCGCACTATAAATTGCATTGAATAAACCTGAAACAGGCTGACTATGCCGCCAGTTATAGTTATACGCCATTTTGATCGCTTCTTGCTTTCTGGCCCATGTTTAGAATTGTGTTTTTGGCTCCAGCTGAGCAAAATGAACTTTGTACTGTTTCCATGATGTCAACATAGATAAGAATGTTGAAGCTGCTAAAGTGGATGGTTTGTCCTACACTGAGAAACCTTAGAGTTAAACAAAAGCCGTACTAATCAATAATTTAGATACCATCTGTTCCAACAGTGCCTTCTCCGTTCAAAGAGCAAAATAAAATAACAAATAGTTGAACATTTTTTTCTGCAGAAATCTTTGTTTTCGCTCCTTGAAACTAAGCTGACTTTAAACTCAAGAACAAATGATAGACAAATATAAGCAAGCAAAATAAGGAGTGTTAGGTTTGTGTCCTATATTTGGAAAACACATGAAGTGTTTAAAGGAAAACAACAAACTATTCAAAGATGTTTAAACATGACTTAGTTATGTGGATAGGCCATGAACCCTAGGAGGGCTGGACAATGTGTCTGGGATTGTGGAAAATCTGTATAAATGTACGTGTATTTGAAATGTCCAGCACTCTCTCATCTCCCAGTCTCTATTTGCACACATTGTGGGGTGTTGAGAGCCAGACAGCTGCCTGTTAATAAATGTACATGGTACCTTTGGACTCGTGACTGGCATATTCCTATTATGTGGTATTAAGCCTCGATATTCTTTAATCTTTTAACATCTCAATCTTTCATGAGGAACCTTTGCTTGTCACACACAAGAAAGGGTCCATGATCACAGCGCAAGGTGCAGAAGGTTCCATCACCCGAAATTCATCCCACTTTAAAGGAATTCCATCCCTGGGGTCGAGATGGCTAAGTGGGCGAGCGATCGCCGCCATTTACTATGCCTCAGACAATCCTTATCAAGGGGATCATGAAGACACAGAGGACTCTGACCAAGATGGTCAAGTGGACTGCAACGCCAGCGGAAGTCCTCCAGAGCTCATCAGTTCACGTCCTCAGCGGTCTCGGAACAGACCTCGCTGTTTGATTGAGGAGATGGGTTAGCAACCCCCACCAGACAGCCACCTGTTGTAAAGGTCTGGTAACTGTTTAAAATGGGGGGATTTCCCGTTGACGTCTCCATGGACACTGGGAGGCAGATGCTGGTAGAAAGGGAAGCCACGTGGGAGAAAGGGAAGTGACGCATTGAGGGGAGGTAAGATTGGGGCAGAGTTATGTGGAGTACAATAAAGATAGACGTTCATGCACTGGCTCGTGTCCCCTCCTCATTTTGTGTGCGTCACTGCAGTTCAGCGGGGCCTACCCACGACCACATTTATCTCTTTGTTTTATTTTGGGTTCTTTCTCATGGGGTAGTTTAACATACACCTTCCAAAGTATAAGAGGGAGGCGGAATGGGCTCAGAATGAGGTTCAGTGACTGTATGACGTGTACTCCAGTACGACAGCAGAGCCCTGGATGTTTTGACGCGCAATGAAGTGCAGTGAACACAGGAGCCTTGTAGGTCGTAGACGATTGGCCAGAAGTTTCCAGGATAGGAGAGTGGCTGTTTTTGGGATAGAGATTCCTCATGCATCTGAGAAAATTCCCATTGCCTGTGTGCATTTTCTGTGTTACCAAAGATGAGCACAAGCAATCTAACCCTGAGGGTGGGCCACTCATGTGCGGCACCAGGAAGGCAACTCATATGCAAAATGCACCATCAGAGAGATACTTAGTGCATGATTGACAGATAGTTTTTCAATGGGGTTGCGCCATTATAAAGCTCTTCTGGGAATCAGGCCCTTAGAAGGGAACCAGTGTCTCCCATTTACCCTCCAGAAGTACCCTCCAAGGGGAAAGGGTGCAATTTGAGACTGCACCGCCCTGAAGCAGGGTCTGGCCCCCACCTAAATGCTGCTTGGTGAGCGTGGCCCATGCCGAGCAGCTGCTCTCTGAAAGCATGCTGCATGGCATGGCGCATGAGAGCTGCTGGTGCACTCAGGGGGGGCGTTTGTTATTTTGGGGCGCAACATCCTAAACTGTGCTTGTTGTGGATTGGATAAGCTCTTAGTGAACAACTTTTAGCTGTGCATTATAATATCTTCTTAGGGTTTACAAGATCCAAGGCTCTGCTGGTTTCAGAATATAACCTGCATGTGGAATACCTGCCAGTTCAGGTCAACAGTGCCAGGCATCTACAGGACAAAGGTGGTTGGAGGCTGGATGCCAGCCTGGATGAGTCCCTCCTGTCCCTTTGCTGCAGATTGAGTGAGGTCTGGTAAGAGAGAGTCAAAGCCAAGCTGGGTAGCATGGAGTTCAGCTACCCATGAACCCCTTTGCGCGTGCTAGTCAGGCATGCTACCTGTTGTGTGGGCGTGAGACCTCCTGGGCCCCCGCTGGCATTCACACGTGCGCAGGCATGCAGATCTTAAGAACACACACGGGACGCGTGTTGCCTGCTCAGGTCCCGGCTGCAACTGCCGGCCGGGACCTTCTTTATTAAACACGCGCATTCGCGAGCCTCGTTATGGGCTGCGCATGCGCACACGGCGTATTCACTACGCAACATCCCTCTTTTTTTCCCCAAACAAGAAACAACTGTAACACAATAATAACAACTTGCGACTTCACGAACAGTTCTCACCCTGTTACGAGGCAGGGTCTAAAAGTCCTGGAACCTCTGCGGTGGATTCCGCCCCGCCCGGCTCGGGTACCTTCTGGACTCCTCTCGAGGTGTCTCTGGTGTCCCTGGAGCTTCTGGCGGTCCCTTGTCCCTTGGTGGTGACCCTGCCCCGGGTCTGGGCACCTTGGGCATCACTGGAGGAGGCACCGCCTCAATCCGCTTGAAGTATGACACGTTCCGCGTGACGGTGCCCCTGGCGTTGGCCGCGGTGATCATGGACCCCTTGATATGGGTCACGCCCAGTGGCTGAGCTTCATACGGGAGAGAGAGTTTCCTTTTCGGCCTCCGATTGCGGACCAACACATTGTCACCTACCGCAATCAACTTCTCCGGCAAGTTCCGGCGGGCACTCTCCCGCTGATTTTGGATAGCCCTCTCCACACGTACTTGGTTGTTGTCAATTACTCCGGGCCTGCGTCCTTCTACTTCGGGTAGCAGTCCTCTGGGAGACCACTTGAATAGGGCCTCGGCTGGTGCAACCCCAGTGGACTGATGCGGGTCCGTGCGCTACTCTCACAGAAATTCAAAGAGGTTTCGGCAGAGCTCCTCTCCTCCATTCATTGAAATTCTCAAGACCTTATTGAGTGTCCGCATAAAATGCTCCACCTCCCCATTTGCCCTGGGACACAGTGAGGTGACCCTCCGGTGCTTGATCCCACTCTCCTCACAGTACTGGGCAAATTGCTGCCCCTGGAATGGCGAGCCGTTGTCAGAACAAATCTCAGTGGGGAACCCGTGGGTGGTGAACATCTCCCGGGCCAGAATCGTGTGATCGCTGGCCATGGACTCCACCAGCTCCATCTCAGGATAACACGACCACTGGTCAATAACGGCAAGAAAATACATTCCTCTGCCCGTGGTCCCGAAGTCGGCATGCACCGTCCCCCATGGTTGTTCACTTCTTCACTTCTTTCCATTGCCTGCATGGACGGCCCTCTTTCCACTGGACTGGCCGCCTGGCACGGTATGCATGCCTGCACAAATTCGTCCACCCTGCTCTCCAGGACCGGGAACCACACCTTCATCCTTAGGCGGGCCTTCAATTTTGCCGTCCCCTGATGTCCTTTATGGGCGAGCTGCAGCACTTTCCCCACCAATGCTCGCAGGATGACAATTTGGCACGCCCTCAGCAGAAGGCCGTTGTCCAGCTCGTTGCGTACCTTCCATAGTGCTTGGAGATCTTTTTGTGCTCCACTCTCCCTTCTGGCATTGTTCGCGAGCCTTTCACGCCACTCCCCACTGGCCATGGCTTCCTTGATGACCAGGAACACCTCATCCACATTCGACGCCTCTGCAATCTCTTGGCCCGCCAGGGCCACCGGCAAGGCTGCCTCCACCACGTGCTGCACCATTTCAATGCAGTCTCCCACCTCGGCCGAGTCTCGAGGGTGCCCCACCCCCGGGTGACGGGACAGATAGTCTGCTGGATTGTGAGTGCCCGGGCGATACTGTTGCTTGACCCCATACTCCATGAGGGACAGGATCCATCTCTCGATACGTGGTGGGGGCTTGGACGAGGCACCGGCCATAATCGGAATCAGTGGCTTGTGGTTAGTTATCACAACCACGGGCTTCCCCAGGATGTAGATCTGGAAGTGCTTGCAGCCCCATAGGATGGCCAGGGCCTCACGCTCAATTTGCGAATACCGCTTCTCTGTCTCCGTCAGCACCTTACTAGAATAGGCGATGGGACGCATGGTCCCCTGCGGATCTGCCTGCATGAGCACCGCTCCCAACCCCACCGGGCTGGCGTCCACCACTATTTCCGATTCCCTGTCTGGATTAAAATATTCCATGGTCTCCTGACCTGACAAAGTGTTCTTGATCTCAGCGAACATCCTCTGTTCTTTCGCCGTCCAGGCCCACGCCGCGTCATTCCTTGTCAGGGCCCGCAATGGCTCCGACAGAGACGCTAGGTCGCAAATGAATCGTCCACAATAGTTGACCATGCCGAGGAAGCTCTGGCGGGGCCGCCTCGCGAATGTCGCTTACTTTCTCCAGATCATGTGAGATGCCTCCTGCATGGAACACAAACCTGAAAAATTCTATTCGGTCCTTCAGAAACTCACATTTCTTTTGGTGCAGGGTTAGGCCCAGGCTTTTAAGTCTCTCCAGTGCCCGCTCCAAACGCTTCAGGTGTTCCGCCTCCGACTTAGTGAACACCAGAATGTCATCTGACATATTGATCACCCCTTTCAATCCTGCGAGGGCCCCCCGGATGGCGTTCTGGAAAACTTCTGCCACCGACGATACACCGAAGCTGAGCCTCTTAAACTGGTATAGCCCCTCGTGAGTCGTGAAGGTGGTGATATATCTCGACTCCGGGTGAAGTTCCAGTTGATGGTAGCCAGACCTCCGGTCCAGCTTGGAGAAGACTTTCGCTCCCTGCAGCTCGCCGATGATGTCATCCAGCGTGGGCGTGAGGTGACTCTCCCTTTTGATGGCAATGTTAGGCAGTCTCATGTCCACGCAGATGCGGACGGCTCCTGGCTGTTTGGGATTGGTGGCAATGACAATTGGGGAGACCCACGGGGTTGGGCCCTCAACCCTCTCAATAATGTCCAAATCAATGAGCAACTGAAGTTCCTTCTCCACCTGTGCCCTCAGGCGGAAGGGTATTCTACGGTGTTTGAGGGCTGTCGGCTGCACAGAGCCATCAATGTGAAGCCTGATGGGGTCACCCTTTAGTTTCCCAACCCCCTGAAAAATGCTGTCAAAACGCTGCAGGAGGCAGTTGATATCCGTATGGTATACTGCCATCGTAAAATGTACAATGTCAAGGGCTTCGGAAGCAGCACAACTCAGGAGGGAGTGCGGGCTAACGCTCGTCACAAAGAACCTCACCTTGATCTTGATCGACCCATGTGACACCGGCGCCACAAACACTGGTTGAATTGGTAGCGGGGTGTCTCCACCGAAAGCATATATCCGGGCCTTTGACTCTGTCTGACGCGCCAGTGTCTATCAGAATGGGAGTGGGCACTTCACCAAAGTTCACGGTGCACGTCGGTTGCCTGTTCCCTCTGGATCCGGTAGCGATGCTAGAAATGAAGATTTCCTCCTCCTCCTCTTCCTCCTCAGCTATGTCCAGATCCTTCATGCCTTGCTCAACCGACGACACGCCCCTCACTCTCCGGGCATTACCCCCGCTTACTCTCGCTGGCCCCCTCGACGCGTCACTGGGGTGGACACACCCGTGCATAGTGTCATGCCACACCAGCCACAGACCCTCGTCTTCGCCAGGCAATCCCCCACATGCGGCAGGTCATACCCACATTAAGGACATGACTGCAGAGTACCCGCCGCAGAGGGACTGTGCACCTTCCTAGGTGTCCATCGCGCCCTCCCTGGGGTAGAATGTCCGATGGCAAAAGTGTATTTGCCCTTCCCAGGGTGCATAGCAGCATCCATTTTCGCCCCTCTGGACTCTGCCAGTTCATATGCTCTTCCAGTGTCGAGGATCTGTTGCAGCGTCAGGCCCGGCTCCCTTAGCACCTGCCTTCTCAGCTTTCCCGAGCTACACCCTTGAAGCAGCTGGTTCGCACCATCTCCTCCTCATTCACCCACCTACAGGTACTTGCGAGGTGCCTCAGCTGTGCACAGAACTGGTCCAGTGACTCCTCCCCTTGCTGCTTTTCTGCACACATAACAAATCTGTCAAAATCGGCATTCGCCATGGGGAGAAAATGGTCTTGGAGTGCCTGTTTTACTGCATCGTATGTACCCACCTGAAGATTTAGAGAGTCATAGATCCTGTGGACCTCAGTGCCCGCTCAGTACACCATGGTGGCACCTTTTGCATCATCATCCATCTCCCCTGATGCCCTGAAAAACATTTCCAACTTCTTAACCCATAGAAGCCATTTCGGCCCCAGCTTTGATGGTGGGCCAGTGGTGTCAAATTCGGGCATAGGCGCAAGGGTGTTGTGCATTCTGCGTGGAACAGGCGCAGGGGCTCCCTCTTCTTCTCCCTCCTCACCCATGATGGCGATAGGATGAGGTACTCACTGGCAGGTAACCCCTGGATGCTAGCACAGTCAATCCAGCCTCAGGATGGCTGCACATGTTCCCCAGCACCAGATGATGTCGAAAAAATGAATGGGCCTGCAGCAAAGGATGGTGAAACCTCCAGCCGTCTCCACTGACTTCCTGGGTCTTTTTTTTTTTTTTTTTTGAATTCACGGCCCCTCAGCCAGAGAGGGCCATGGAATGTCCCAAAAATTGTGCTTTATAGCAAAAAATCGCAGCCGGCGCACGAGCACGCTCCTGGGCCACAACAGCTGCGATCCGCGTTGTAATCAAGGTGGCCGCCGCCATGTGCATAGGTCTGTGACGGCACGGAGAAGAGACACTATCTCCGATGCGATCGGAGCAATGGCTCATACCTCTGATGCTGCCGCTCCTCGTCGCCAGTGTTGTGTGGGCGTGAGACCTCCTGGGCCCCCGCCGGCATTCACATGTGCACAGGCATGCAGATCTTAAGAACACACACGGGACGCGTGTTGCCTGCTCAGGTCCCGGCTGCAACTGCCGTCCGGGACCGTCTTTATTAAACACGCGCATACGCGAGCCTCGTTATGGGCTGCGAATGCGCACATGGCGTATTCACTACTCAACACTACCCTCAGCATTGCACCACGTGGTGCTTGTGTTGTTGGCAGGTGCAATTTTCATATTTTCTGTATAATTTTATAAATTCTTGCAGCAAAATAGCATTCTTTTTTGTTGTTGTCTAGGTGCTTTCTCGCATTTTAACTGTAATGGAAATGGAAATGTTGATCTTTTCTATGTGCCCTATCATGTGCTGCTAAATGCAATATCAGCCCCACCAGTGCAGGCAACACACGCTGTCCACCAGTGACATCTCCTTACACCATCTTTCAGTGTACTAGCTCCAGCTCTTCACACTCTCCATCACTGCCAGGTCCTCACACCCCTTAATCTACCTGCATGTCAATCACAGGTGCTAAAGCCACTGAGCTATCTTGTTAAGTCCAAGATCATTCGAGGTCTAATACAAACACTGACACCAGAAAGACCGTGATCTGAAAAGACAATCTTTAACACTTGATCGCAAACTTCCCTGCGGTATTGGCCCCTCTTCTGCTCCACTCTGTCCCTTCATCCCTGCGATAATTTCACTGGCCTCGAACAGTTCCTTCAGCTATTAGGTCCTCTAGAACCAGAGGTCGAAGTGGGCGGGAGCGGTCGGGAGCGGTGTTCCCATACTTTTTATTTTTAAGTTTCACTGTTCCTATACTTTTATTTTAAAACGAAACCGTTCTGAATAGTTTTGTTTTAAAATAAAAGTGTAGGAAGAAGTTGAAGCTTGCACTGCACTGTACATTCCCATGAATAGCAGGTGTGTTTGGTTGGGGTTTGGATTATGTGTGGGAGGGAGCGCAGGGATGGGGTTTGTGGGGCGAAGGCACAGGGCAGCAGGGAACATAGTTCCAATACTTATTTTCGTACGCTTCGACCACTGTCTAGAACTATTTTTAGCAAAATTACAGCACGTGTATGGCACCAGGCACAGCCAGGGGATTGGCTAATCTGCCCACAGGTAAGTGTGTGCACGTACTGATTGCCGTTTGCACTACAAAAGGTGAGGGTCATATCCGAATGAGAAAAAGGGTACACGCACTGCTGCCCCCTCTCTCAGCTAGAATACATGGCAAGCCAACGTCAGCTTTAATCAGCAGCTTTAAACAGCACGAAACACTGTGACCATACAAGGCGAATGAAGGTCACGGGACAGGCACTCTGCTCAGCCGCGCCACACTTGGGGAAACTTCTAGATGCCGAACGTGTTATTTAATAAACAACAACTCTGAGAACAACGGTTTTATTTTTGTGATTTTCCTGAACAATTCCTTTCTGACAGCGAGTGCTTTCGAGAAGGATTTTCTTCACCACCCCGGGCTCGTCGCCATATATTTGGGATGCTGCTGGCACGGGGTCTCACTTCATGCATCTCATTTCCGCTTGAACCAGGCTGACGCCGGCGCCCACATGCTGCCTGGTGCAAGACGTTAACGCAGGAAAAAGAAGTCATCGTTTCTTTGCATGACATGTTGATTTCCTTACCACCTTTTGCGCTAAAGAAAACAAACGCTGTGCTCGGGAGACACATGCTCCCAATAAGTTCCTCTAATTAATGGCAGACGGCTGTGAAACTGAGAAGCGTGCTACAAAAGTGAAGCAAAAAGGTACAAGTTGGCCTTTCTTGTTTTAAGTTATGTAAAGGAAACTACCTAGACATGCTGAGCTGAGAACCCCCGTGAGTCTTTTACAAAAATGATAACAGAGGTTTTATTTCAACCCATGCCAGCACACTTGAGAGGGAATGTTAAACACATTTGTTTGAAGCCAGCATGAAACTTCCACTTTTTTTATTAAAAAAAAAGTTCGATATTTTCTCTCTTTAAGTGCACCGAATACTCAGGGCCAGATTTACAGAAAAGTCTACGCGGTGCGTAAGCAATTTGCGCCAACAAAATGGCTCTATGGGTCACACAAAGCTCTATCCACTGATTTACAGATCGGCCTCTGCGCAGGTTCCGCACTCCGTGTGCCATATCACTGCGCAAATGTACAAACATGCCCCATGAAGTGCAAACAAAACCCTATTTACAGATTCACTCGTGCATCTGTGACAAATCAACTTCCGGGGCACCAGTGTTCCAGGGATGAATATCGGTTTCTAAACCATCAATCAGCCCGCACCTCTAGTACACCAGAAGGGATATGAACAGATTGGAAACACAAGTAAATTATAAATCTCCTTGTCCAATTATGGTAACGTGGACGGAACGGCAGGCTTATCTCTTCAAGGTCGTGAGTCGTTGGTTAGTTGCAACACAGTGAAAATACAATTATTACCCATTGATAAATGGGACTGTCCAGACAAGGTTGTATAAAAATATCTACTTTTTTATTATTACAACAGACGGTTCTAGCACACTACATAATACAACCCACCCTGTAATGGAACACAGAGGACAGACAATTTCACGAAGGAAAGCGATGCACTCTGGATACTGAAAGGTGGGTAGTCGGTAAAGCAATCAGTCTTAAGTATTCAAGGTTATTTGATTTCAGCACCAAGGGAACAATGGGTCATAAATGTCAGTAGGGGCCTTTGGAGAAGGACCAGGGGGACAGAACCACAATTTACCTGGTACTTGAGATGATCTTGATGCGTGACAGCGTTGAGTCAGTTCCAGGACACTTTGCAGCTCCTGCGACAGAGTTCAAGACAGAAGAAAGCTGTGGGTATCAGGCGGCTGGCAGTTCGGCAAGCGAGGATGGACCGATGGCTGCAGGTTGGCCTACATGGTGTCTCGGGGTCAAGAAACGCTGTCTCTGTGCTCGTTTGCAGATCTGACCGCTGGTCGAGGCGTCTCGGACGGCTTTAGTTACTGCAGCGTGACATTAGTCACTGGCGTAGCCGGTCGTGGTTCGAGAGCTCGACTGCCTCGAAAATGACCGTAAAAGATGGATGCTGGTTGAGACTCTCTGCCCCTTCCCACCTAGGAAGCTTGCTGGCAGAACCTAGCAGGACACGCTGTGTGCTGGCTGAGTGCCGGTTCTGGAGCTGCTGGATGGGTCCCCTGAGTCTGGTATATCCCTCTTCCCTGGGAGATGTTTTGGAGAGGGATCTTGCATCCCTCTTGGAAATCCTGGACTTCCTTCACTGGAGGAAGATGTAAGGCAGACTGTACCTTCAGCCAGGGTCCAATGCTGAGCCCTTCTTCTTACTCCTCTCAAAGTCATCGGATGATCTGCTAAGCGAGGTGTTCAGCCCTCTTATAAAGCCAAATGGGCCACAGTGATTGGTGCAGGCTAAGCCTACCTTAAGGAACCAATCCTGGGACCCCACCGACAATCTTCTGTTATGCGTGAGGTCATAACCAGAGTGCTGTGCAAAAGGAAAGGTAGGGGGTGACAACATGTACTACTAAGTCCCACCCATCTTCTTGTCTGTTGTGGATCAACGTGTCTCTCTGGTTAATTGAGCTCTCTGTGACTCTTGATCAAAGCACAGGTCTCCCTTGAAGTAGACGTCTGTCTCCCTCAAATCACATACTTCCTCCCTCTGAAAGGGGGTCCCCCAGCAGGGGTTGCCTACTGTGAATAGTTGTCCCTGACATGCCATTCACTGCCCTTTATACAGAGCAGTGGGCGGTAGCTTCAAGTTGACACCTTGCACATCAAAGAAGTGTTAGTGTCCTGCCCCCTTCTGTCAGTTCTGCGCTCAGGCCTAACGCAGGCCTGTTTCAATTAACTCTCCTCAGTATGCACCATCATCGGTAGACTTTAGACAATAGAGAGGGCAGATCCATGAGGCCTTTGATATTTTAATTAGGCTGGCCATGGCTGGAGGAAGGTGTTGCCTTCGCCCTTCCTGAGATGCTTTGATGTACCCGTGGTTGTCACATTCCAGCTAAATGTGACAAGGAGGACTGCGCCTGTAGTCTGTGTCCCCTCAGAGTACACTTGACTATGTTTTTGTTGTGCAGTGATCAGAGGAAAATGTGTGCAGATTAGCACCACCCATTTTCTGAGGTTGATCTCCCAGCATTACTTTTCATTACAAAACTTTAAAAAAGCCCAGGCGAGCGCACACTCCCTGTGCAGATGGTCGAATTCCTCACAATCTGTGCTAACTATAAAGGATGTAAATGATACCGCCACCCGTGACCAGGCGCAAGGTGAGACTGCGCCATGGAATCTCAGGTTTAAAAACCGCCATGCAATTGCAGACAAACATCTCCACCATGCCTGTACCTGCATTGCTTGCACACCTACTGGTTCATGGAAGGAGGAGGAGGGCCAGAAACTACCTTACACACGGAACAATATTCAGCATTCCTGATGAAGGAGTATATGACACATACCACCCCCTCCCCCATGTCATCATTTAATTGGTCAGGGAGTGGAAGAATGACCTGGTGTCCACAACCATGTGCTCACAGCCAGTACCACCCTTGATGAAAGTCCTAACTGCCCTTCACTTCCTGGGGACTGGCACATTCCAACGGACCACAGCCATTGTTGGGGGTAATTCACATCATAGACAATCACGCTGCCTCAAACATGTCCTAAACTGCATCATAGCCCATGTGCACAGCCACATAGACATGGCAGGCAAAGCAAAGAGTGGCCCAAGAATTCTATGCAGTTGCCCAGTTCCCACAGGTACTTGGGGCAAGTGACTGCACACATGTGGCACTACAAACCCCACAAGCCACAGGACATATATATTGGAACCGAAAAAATGTGCATTCGCTGAACATGCAGGCCATCTGTGATGCAAAGGGTCACATCGTGCATATGAACGCAACTACCCTGCATGCACCCACGACAGCTACATATTACACCATTCCCCATCCACCAGGCACTGGCATCGGGAAGATTCAGCAACAAGTGGCTCATTGGTGAGTATCAATCAGCACACACACAAAAACACACTAATTGGGGGTCACATCCAATACAAACCATCATACCATCACATACCATAACAACATTTGATTATCGTCATTTACAGGGGACAGTGCATACCCGCAATCACCATTCCTGATGACACCTATACGAAATACCACTACACCAGCAGAGGTTGGCTACAATACAGTCCCCATTGCCACCAGAGCCATAATCGAGCGCACATTTGGAGTGCTGAAATCACTGTTGTATGCACCAGCTGTGTCATGTAATGTATTGGCATGTTGCATCTTGCATAATATAGCTACACGTTGCGGCATACCAATAGAGGTGCATGAGGGTTTGCGACTGCAGCCACAGGCAGTACCCATACCATTACTAAGCCGAAGGGTGAGGGGCCAGCACATACGCAATCAGCTTGTCCAGACATACTTCACATGAATAACATCGGGTGTGAAAGTCACACCATAGCCACATCTCTGGTGGTCTTCGATGATGAAACATGGCAAGTAAAATTGGGTGATAAACTACAACCTCAGAATGGCAGTCCAGGGTGGACATGTGATGTGTGCCTCATACAAAAAAAATCACATGTGTCCTCCATCAACATCGTTCGCAGAAAAACCTGAAAACATGGGCAGCCTCCTTAGTATTACAAATTGCATTCCCCCAAGTCACTTACCCAAGCATACACATACAGATAACAGGGTCACATGGCTACACAGATCAACTAAGAAAGTAACATGGACATGACCCATTGAACTATGTCAAACACAGAGCATGGCACACCATCCCATATTGAGCCACATCCATTATCTGTTACCGACGCGTGAACCATCAATAAGTACATTGTAAATGACTGATTGTCTCCCTGATAAAAAGCATGTGCCATTTAAATGCCACTGAAAGCAGACTCCCCCCTCTGGTAGAGGGGCCACAGGGTTGGGTGAGTTGCGAGGTGCCAGCACAGTGGGAGAACTGGCAGCTGCAGGCAGCAGCTGGCCAAGACTGGCTGGGGCAGCATGAAGCCCGCTTGTGCGCAACAATGCATGTGCAGCGGGTGGCCTAGTTGGGGGTGGCCCAGCTCCCTATCATACTGGGTGGCCTGGGGGGGTCATCGGCAGGGTCATGTGACAACAGGTGCCTCCACGGCACCCTCTATGGCGCTACTCATAGGGCATCTGGGGCAAGGGGCCATGGTGGCGGGGGAAGGGGGCAATACCCTACTAGGGCAGTGGGCTGCAGGGTCAGAGAGCATTGCCACAGTAGGTGGTCTACATGGCATGGACCAGTGAATCAGCACACATGGTGGACTTAGTCCGGCACTCATCCACCAAAATACAACATAACTCAAACATCATGAACATGCAAACATGTACAAAATCAAACTACTGCTTCTGCGTGTGACAGAAAACACCCCCTCCCCCCCACGTGGAAGGTCAGACTCAGGTGTGCAGGAGGAACATGCATGATGGAGTGGCTACTTGACAGTAACCATGGCAGGACATGGCATGCAGGGCTCACCGGACATGACAGCTAATAACCCAGCAACAAACAAAGTGGTCCGTTTATGGCCCAGCGCCAGGAACACATGCACATGAGTACCCTCAGTGGACAGACTTCGGCCAGCATGCTGCAGAGGTCAAAACAATATCCACAATCATGTAAATTGTACCACTCCCATGTCCGTAGCGTGTGACAATCACCCACATATCACCAGATTGGCACCTACATGCCAACCCTACTAGTGCCACATCAGGACACTACTGGAATGCATAGGTCAACAAACAGGCAAATGTGTGACCGTGTACTCCCTTACCTCGTGTTAACTGCTGTTGTGCTGTGTATCCCTCACCACCTCCACCTAACACTGTGCCTCCTCATTTGTGTCAGGAGTGACAGCATCCATTACAGGGAATGGGGAATAGGATTGAAGGAGGGGGATCTGGGTGCATTCACTGGGTGGCTGGGAGCTGTATGTGCAAAGTGACACGAAATGACACGGGGTGCACGTTCAGTAGAGTGCAAGAACCCTGTCACACATACTCCACATATAATGCACATTATGGGTCAACATAACGTTTACCTGAATGTCCAATAATGTCCCTTGATGAATCAGCATGTCAGTTATCATCACTGAACATGGCAGTACATACATGCCACCTAAAGTATCACTAGCAAAGTCCCATTTGAAGTGAACAAGCTGCACATCGTTTATCATGGCAATGTCTGTCGGACAGATAAAAGGTATCCACCTCGGACAGCACAAACAAAATATAAACTAAAAAACCATCACTGTACACATAGTCCACGGGGGGGCATGAGAAAGGGGCACAGTAAGGTGAGAAGCAACATAAGAATGTTGTGCAGGGAAAAACAAAATCACATTACTTGCAAGAAGCCTTGCTAAAACCCACCCTGTGGATCATCCAGGGATGGGGGCTCTTGCCACGCAAGGCCAATGCCTGGTCCTCCTGTGCGGCTGCCACATGTAACACAGAAACATGCAGCAGTCCGCCAATTGCAACCTGGTCTTGTTGACTGTCCTTCCACATCACCTTCATGTCTGCCTGCATGGCAGACCTTGTTGCATCCATCTGGATGTTTATAGTGTCCCTCAGGGACGATAGCTCCAGATGGTGACACTCCCTTGAGGCCTCCCACTGCTCCTGCAGGAGTACACCCAAGTCTGTCATCTCCTGCCTGCGCTGGTCCTTTGAGGCTTTCATCTCCTCATGCAGGCATTGCTTCAAGGCAGAGATCTCCCCACGCAACAGTTGGAATTCTGTACACATTGTGGCATTAGATGTGATGATAGTGTCTGCCAGACAATGCATATCCCTGCCAATCTCCTGCTTTTCTTCGCCTTGTTGCACAATTTTGTGTATCATCTCCTCATCCAAGTCAAAGCGAGAAGCAAGCGTGCGTCCACCATTTGTGTGTTGCCAACGAAACCGTGATGAGGCAGTGCGTCCCTGTCTGAGTGAGCGCACTGGCAAGGGCTGTGGGTCCACATGCATCCCGCTTCCAGTACGCAACTCTGCTGCCTCCAGGATGGGTGTGGGCAATGTTGCAGGCACAGTGCCGTCAGAAGAAGCATGGCTCACCACTGGCAAGGGCATGGTCTCCTGTCCCCCCTCAAGCTCATTTTCCTCCAAGATCTCGAGGAGAAACATGGACTTGGGGCTGCTGAGTGGTGGTTGTTCCACCATCTGCCTCAATATGGCTGCGACATCTGTATCGTCATACTCCTCCGATGATGCCTGTTCAGGCATGCTGAGGATGGTCTGCAACAGCAGCGGGTTCTCACAACTCACAACAGCCCAGCCACGGCTGGTGCCTGGTTGTGCATCTCCTGACAACTCCTCTGCCACCGGCTCCCCCTCTGCTGCGTCATCACCTACAAAAAGGCAGACAACAAAAGTCAGGGGGCCATCTGTACATACACATATGCCTCACATGTAATGCATGCAAAATGTAAGGAGCATCTACACACGCATCAGACTCACACACTGGCCATATAGTCTTGTTCTACATCCATGCTGACTCTAGCAGAAGCACCATACCACCGCAGATGTGGATATGGCCATGTCCAGTCAGTGTCCCATAATATACCCCTAAGTCCCCCGTGGGAAAAGGCAATGCCAAGGTGACAGGCAGCTCCCCTGCAAAGGTAAAAGTCAAGGGCGCATCAAGTGCCAAATGCACACTTGCATCACAGGCATGTCTGGCAAAGCCTGACATGGATGTCACCTGTGTGAACTTATATGGACAACAGAGTATGGACACTCCAAATGCACCAGCAACATGAGAAAACATGTCTATGCTGTATGTTGCCAGTATAAGGGCTACAGTGGATGTGAACCCCCGCACACTTCACTGGCAACGCACCTCTTCCTAGGACACCATCTGACCGGAATGATTCACAGATGCATGACCCATTTCTAGTAGAGTAGTCATGTGAGTGCACCCAGCCTTGAGTGTACACTCTACACAGGCATGACACTAATACAGTGTGCAGTGACATGTGTCATGCAGAAAATGGACATGTAGGGAGGTAGAAAATGCCATTCACAAATATTCATCATGGGAGTGCGAGGCAAGTGCTGTTGAGCTGTCTGACTCTAATCCACTGTGAATACTGAGTGAACTTTGCCGCGGTCTACAGCTTTACCTCTGGACATACACAGGTGAGACCTCACAGACTTGCTTGGAGGCATATGAGGAAGACTAGCCATGCCCCCTGACCTGGACCTGCTACTTAAGCCTTGCACGCGTGCGTTGCGCCTGCGCATTGTGGGAGTGCGATGCGAGTTCTGTTGAGCTGTTTGACTCTAATCCACTGAGAACACTGTGTGAACTTTGCCGCAGTATACAATGTTACCTCTGGACATACACAGCTGAGACCTCATGGATTTGCCTGGAGGCAAATGGTATGAGACTGATATTCTGTTTTTAGAATTGAAACAGTGCTAATTTAGCTTCTGTTAAATTGCCTAAATCTTCCCTTGCAGAGGAAGACTAGCCACGCCCCCTGACCAGGACCCGCTACATAATACTCGCGCGTGCACATTGCGCAGGCACATCGGAGGAGTGCGAGGTGAGTGCTGTTGAGCTGTTTAGCTGCGCAGCCAGCACCTCATTCACATCCCCTTTCTCCCCCTGCTCTTTATTACTGTCACAGTGGTGACCTATAATGTATAATTGAAAAACTACCATGCCAATACACACAAGCAGCTTAATAGTAGCTACTTTCCCAGCTATATCGGTGGACACGAGCTCCACTGGAGAGCAAGATTCAACATCTATCAGGAGTAAGAGCAATACAGCTTCCCAGAAAGAAAAACGGTCCAAGTCACTAACCACGGATATTAGATGGCTCTGGTCCCTGAATGCTTACCCCTGCAACTCATGTATTTACGAACAAACGCCTTCCGGAGATTGATTCTAACTGCATCCTTCCCAATACAAAGGAAACACCTGAGCAAATCCAAATATTGCATGCAATGACACCGCAGATCACGAATGCCGAAATTCTGACTATCGCAATGCAGGTTTTACCAAGTTTTGAGCTTTCAGTCACATCGCCGAAGCCGCCCCAAGTGGCTAATATTGAGCCAGCCGTCTCAACAGGAAGCACGGTTTCTACTCCGCTTGTGGTGCTGCCTTGAGAGTTGTACTCCACTCGAGCTACCATACACCCAGTAGACACCAACTATCACTGTTATATTCTCAAGTGTTCAAAATAGCACCTAAAGAAGCAGAGCGCAAGAAAATGGCACCTGCACCCATATATATTCACTGATCAGATGCTATAATGACAAAAGAGATAAGGAGAATGGATGTCAACATGTGCAATGGAAATGCCATAATTTATGAAAGGCAGCTAGATGAATTACCATTCGGAAAATCTATAAATCTCTCACATTCACCAATATTGTATCCTGATTCACCAAACTCGACAATTAATATCAATGTATCTTCATCTATGTCCTATCCAAATCCCACCCCTCACCCGTCCTTTGGGTTGAAACAACCGGTACCATCACCACACAAGACTACGGTCAATGCCATAAATAATGTGATTTTTGCTCTCACCAAAATATTTGAAATACTTAAACCCAGGAAACTTTGGCCATGTTTATCTCGGCCAAAGTCGACTGGATAGCGAATGAATTAACGAACTGATTGACTGGGGTTGGATCCCTGGCATTAATTTGCACTGGTTTAACTGCTGTAACATATTAAGATGATGCCGCAATGTAGGCTCATACAATCTTTGCTGGACACAATAAGATTTTCTTGTTCCTTGTTTTGTATTGGTTTATTAAAGGGCAATTGGTTGCTCGGGTCTTGCAAGCAAGTATTGGTACATTTGTATGATGAAAAAAAGCCAACATGTGTTTCGACCAGGGGTCTTTATCAAGGCTGTGACAGGATGTAAGGGTGACAATGCATGGCAGTAGTGTGGTGGATAGCTATGAGTTGCCGGTTGTAAAAGCAACATATGATACCATTGTATGGTGTACATTACATGTTGCATTTCATAACTACACAGTAGTTGCCATGGGTTGCCAGTTGTGGGAGAGACATATGATAACATTGCATTGCGTGCATTTATATTTCATTTCATAAGTATGCAGTGGTTGCAGCAAACAAATCTTATAATAATCCTAAAAAAGTTTGGTTTGCTCAGAATACTCCAGTAAAACAAACAGTAACTTTACAAAAAGTGGCTACATGCATTGATTTATGGAAACCGCTATTACCTGATGTCGATCGTACGAGCCAAGAGGATGAGTTACTCAATATCCTCCCTACCTGCATTGAGTCCACTGGTAGAGGCGACTGACCACACAATCTCCCCAAAAGTTAATAAGGCAACCGAGAGACAGACCTTCATCGAAGATATTGATGATATCGATGACCATAACTTTATGACACTAGAGGAAAAAAGACTGCACAAATGTAATAATCGGAACAAACAACAACCAAATTCTCCGGCAATAATGGCTCTAAATACTGATGACATCTCAGAACAAGATATTCAGACCTCCCGATACATACTAGATCACGCAAGAAATAAACGGGATCAGGATGAACATTCACACCATGTTAAAGATAGGGAAATTAGAGACATATATATTACACAATCTGAAACCCTGATGCTAACTATGCTCAAACGACACAGGGAGGACCCCTATCCAAATAGACAATTTCATCACAGTATTCAAATCCATATCTAAACTAAAGTTGATTCATTCATGCTATATTGAATGCATTTAATATGTGAACGATAAAAAGATGGACACAGTCCTTCTATCTGTCTCATCGCCTATCATTAAAAAACTGTCCTGGAATACGAAAGATAAATTACAACAGGCAGGCTTTAAATTGGCCATACATAAGAAAACAGACAAATCAAATAGATCAAAGACTGAGAGACTTCAACCAGGTAATACGAAGCACAATCTATTACATATCAATTGTCAAGGTGATCAAGGGCATTTATACCGCAAAGTCTATTTTGGATTTCCACAGAGATCCACCAGAGACTCAAACTGGACATGGCTAGCAAAAGCAATCAATGAATCAAACAACGTAAAAAAACATTAATGCCAAAATTCCACAGCAGCAATCCCTATCAGAATGGCATCTTGAACACAAGGGGCTTTAAGCACTTAATAAACCCCAATACAGCAAATCCCCTATCAAATTATGAAATCTTAGCACTCCAAGAAACCTGGATCCTCTCCGAACCTTCATGGGCGGGGTATGAACATTTTTGGATCACAGCAATTTCCTGCAAGAAGGAAAGACCCTCTGCTGGCCTATTGACTGCAGTAAAACTCAATCTGAAATGCACTCTAACAGCATGGGCCTCCCCATCCATGTATCCAACTAAGAAAACTAACTCAGCAGATGCAGTGAATGCCTTAGACACTGAAATGGCCATGCTTAATTTATATTGGAATCCGGCTATGATAAACGATAATTACAACTGGTGATTAAAATGCTTGACCTCATTGCAGTCAATCCAAAGATTGGAACAACTGCCATTGTGGGTGATCTTAACATAAAATGTATTGGTATTAAAATTAACAAGCTATCAAATCATGCTAGAGAATGGTTATAACTTATGGAAGAACAGAGCTTCCTAATGTTAAACGGTACACCAGAAGGAGATTCTCCACCCAATCCTACCTGGACTAGAGAATCCTCAACTGCAATCTTGGATTATGTTTTCACATCCGAGCAATCACTCAATAAGGTGAGCAACTTTACCATTGCACCGTCAACACTAAGTGATCATAATATCTTGGACATCACCTGGCTGGCCGGGCCACTGAATCTCTATGAGTACTATAAAGACACCTTAGAATTAAATGGAAGAAATAGAATTAAGTGGAGCAACCACAAACTGGTAAATCTGTCAGCATGACTGCAGAATTAGCTTACTGTCACAGACACCAAAATAGGAACAGCCTATACTGAAACCTTAGACCTCTTTGCCCAAACACAATGAAAAGGCCTCCCGTACCACTCGGTTCATAAACATACATTTGACCCAATTATACGAGCAATGAAAGCCAACATGAGGCGAGCAATAATGCGAATCAAACAATTGAACTCCCCTAACATGATAGGAAACATCACAAACATTCGTACAATATACAGAAACCGCATACGACAACACAAAGATAGGAAAATACAGATAGCCGGAGAGAATATGCTATCAGCCATTGCAAGCAAATTTAGTTCTGTGAAATGGAGATTATGAAGGGAAGGATCAAAGGACGCATCCTCCTCATCACTATTAAACGCTTTTAGTGCTGACACATGGACAATGCATTTCACAGCCCTATTCGCAGTGCCTACCAAAGACATTGACAAAACAGTTATCTTGACTATGAAATGTAAATCGCTCCTATTTGATCACCATGATTTATTCATGCAAATCCTGAGACTGAGCTCATCCCATGCCCATGGGCCACATGGCCTATCGAATGCAGTATTGAAATCTAACCCTCATCACTGGGCCCATATATTGAAGCATTTTTCAAAATATCTGCCACTCTGGACAGATTCCAGGCTTGTGGAAAACCTCCACCATTATACCAATATTTAAGCAGGGCAATAGGAAGGATCCCTTGAACTATCTCCCTATTGCCCTTCCTGACATCCCTGGGAAACATTGTGCACGCTTAATATTGAGAGATTTCAGCAGGTGGATAAAGAAAGAAGCCCATCTTGATACTCATTAGTCAGACTTCATAACCGATCTTGGCACTTCCGTTAACCTGCTAATCCTAACGGCCATAAAACATCAGGTACTAGTAACAAAACAATTGACTTTAAACAAGCTTTTGATATGATATCTAGAGAACTACTATGGAAAAATCTAAAGATAGCAAACTGTCCATCAGATATTTTAGAGCTTATACAATTGTTTTATAGCAACACATCTATCAGAGTCAAACTAAACCAAGATTGTCTATTAACAAAATCCGTTCCAACACATTGTGGCCTAAAACAAGGCTGCTTATTAGCATCCACTCTAATTAACTTCTACATCCATGATTTAAACCTTGCATTAGATGTGACTCACTCCTTTCCACCAAAACTATGTGAAACTCCCATCTCATGGCTCCTCTACGCCGACGATCTAGTCATCTAAGATCAGACTCCGATTGAACTACCAATGAAATTGGATGCTCTTCAAACTTACGCCAGAGATAACCCATTTATTATAAATACAACAAAATCAAGCATTCTGACTCTAACAGATACCAAGGGGAAGGGAAAGCACAATTACAACTGGCGAATAGAGAAACATCAATTATAACTAATTAACGAGTTCTGCTATTTAGGTCAGAGTATTACCATTATCAATTGTGACACACCGTGCAAAAAAGAAATGAAATCTAAAATGGAAAATCTCACATCTCAAGCAAGAATAATACAAGGCAAATATGGTAACTTTTCCTGTGTTCCAATTACATACAGAAAGTCATCCCGGTAATTACGTATGGAGCCCAATCTAAACTGCCCGAAAATCATCACAAATGGGACTATCTGGAAGGGATTTATTGGAAAAGATTTTAGCCCTTCCTAAAAGCATGCCTATTCAGTTAATACTCTTTGAATTAGGGCTTGTTTCTCTTAAATAGGTAGTTCAGTGGCAAGCACTGGTGATATATAGGAAATGTTTGATGCAAGTAGACCACAATTTAACATTAATCCCAATAATTGCAACCGTTCTAAAAAACAAAAAGGACAAATCCTTACATTTGTAGAAGAGCCATTGCGTGTCCATCATGCAAAAAGCGGATATTCATGATAATTTACTGATAGATAATCCCGATCGGGTAAAAGCCAAATTATACAACTGTGAGTGATCCTTCTTTGGAATCACTGTCAAAGATACAAGGTGTTTACGAATGGCAATTTCATTATAAAATCACTGAAACAAGTCCCAAAATATCTTTTAAAATTCCCGATCCTGAATTTCGAAACTCTCTATTGCGTCTACGTCTAGATCTATGGCCTGTGAAAGTCGTACTTGCAATGAGATCTAAAGACCCTACATATTTTAGAGTGTGCAGATTTTGTAATGGGCAAATGTCAATTGAAAATTTGGAACATCTATTAGTCGTCTGCCCAGGACTGACCTCCTTGAGGAATTAATAATTCCGTAGATAGTTTCAAAACGTTCAAATATTAGCACCAAATCAAATGTGGTGTTGAATATTCAATGCAAACCAGATTTCCCTGCACATAGCAACAATAATTCCTTACAGAAACTAAATAAATTATAATAAAACCAGTACAACAAGTACAATTTAGTGTGGGGTTCCAAAAATGTAAATGAATTTGGAAAGCATGATATTTTAATAATGGTTAGCACTTCCACTTTTCTTGATTGGATTTGGATATATGGCTCTTGCTCCCTTTCATTATTGTTTCTCTTTTAATTTGTGAGTATTTTAAGTATTTAATCTTGACAAGAATTATTTAAAATGCACTGAAAGACCTTATGTTGTTTATTCCAAACAGTTTTAATGTATGATTAATTGATGTGATATATAGATTTTGCTGATCTAAATGTCTAAATTTGAAAGGTTGAATTTCAACCAAAACAAACAATGTTTTTTAAAAAAAGAGCCAAAACAGATATATATGTACCTGTAAGGTGCAGTGAAATGACCATCATGCAAGCAACAAGCACACTGCATATTATTAGACAGAGTGCACATATATTTACAGTCCGAATGGAAATGCCCTGACGTGACGTAAATCCCACGGACAACGTCAATATACTCATCCGTTGTCATGCACAGTGGTGTCATGACCACATGTATCAGTCACACATGACACTCACCAGCTGCAAGTCCATATGTGTCGGAACCTCCCATACCACCAAGCAACGTCTTCAAAAGGAGTGAGCTCATGAACACGTGGAGACCTACCACCAGTAGCCTGTGCAGAGGACACATTTGTTTTAAACCTTACATTTGTACACTACTAAGATTTGTTGAATCGATAGAAAAAAAAAACAAACGTAATTCAAAATAAATAAATAAATAAATAATATATAGCTTATCGTGTCAATACTTGTGACTCAAGGTCTAACCAAAAATGAATGACGGCAATTATCATTTTTTTGTTGTTGCCGCTAAGAATGAGCGACCAGCGCTCTTCAGGATCCAGACTTTTCGTTGCCTTCAAGTATAGGTGAGCGATTGCGATGCGCTTATCTGCAAGTGTGGTACACTCCATCAGGAGATGGTAAAGAGTTTCAATGGTTTCCAATCGTGTGCAAAATCTGCAGTTCTGTATGTGAGTCATGGATTGTGTGTTTTTGCTGAATTGAGTTCGAATTCCAAGGACTTCTTGAGTCAGAAGAATGTTTAGTCTGAGTCGCAGAAATAGATCACGAATCATATGGTCTGGGAAGAGGTTAAGATAAGGTGGTAGTTCGTTCAATGCTCTGACATCACCTGTACAATTCAACATTAGTTTATACTTGTTTTTTTCATTTTCTGTAGTTATCCAGTACAGTCTTGCAATTTGGACTTTTGCTCGTTGTGGTCTATTGAGCAGGGTGTCCATGGATATGTCACTTGCAATTCGTTGGGCATTGATGTGATCTTTCCATCTATTCAGTGCTGTAGCATTAATATTACCAGGAATGGGTTGCAGGATGGCCCAAGCTGGAATCAGGTCGATGTTAAGTACTATCCTGAGCAGGTCGAGTTGTTTCCATCTTATTGTGGAGTGCAGGGATTGGAGGCCTAGGTCGAATCTAATACGCGAAGATGGAACAGAATTCGGAAGGGATAACACCTTTGTCCAGAAGATTCTTTCTAGTTTGTCCCAAATATCTGGCTGTAAATTGTTCATAGTCCAACTACCGTATGTCAGAATTGGTGTCACTTTCTGTTTGTAGAACAGGACAATGGGTTTCAAAGAGAATTTCCTGTATTTTTTATGCAGTAGCAGGCCTTGCTGAGCTAATGTTCTTGCTTTAGTTTTCAGATAGTCTGACCAGGGTTGCTCAACTTCAGATTTGTTAATCCAAACCTCCAGGTACTTGATTGTTTGAACTTGGTCGATTTTTCCTTGTTCAGAAAGAAAGCCAGGATTTTTGCTCTTACACCCAAGGCATGGGCTAGAGTCATGACTTTGTTTTCTTTAACATTTATTTCCAGTTCGTTGGTATCCATATAAACCTCTATATTGTTCAACGCTGTTTGAAGTCCTCTAGGTGTTTTAGCGAAAATGACAATGTCACCAGCGTAGAGAATTAATGTAACTGGTGTTGAATTCAATTTCAGTGGATTTATTAGTGCAGAGGCCACTGATTCTTCAAAGTCTGGTGTAAACAAATTGTACAAGGCTGCAGCGAGTGGACAGCCTTGTTTCAACCCATGCCACATTTTTATTGGGTGCGTTACCAGGCCAGTCTTACTCAGACAAATCTGAACTTCGGTGTTCGAGTAGAGAAGTTTTAAGGTTCAATGATGTTGCTTGGACAACCCCATTTCAACAACCTATCCCATAACATCTTTCGATAAATATTATCGAAAGCAAGATGTAAATCGATGAACGCAGCGTACGTCTGGGTTTTTGTTCTTATTGTTTCATGCTTCAATAAATTTAGTATAAATAAATTTGTTGAAGTCCCAAATTTCTTGACAAACCCTATTTACCTAATGGCTTGTCTCTTTGCATTTACAGCCCAGGTGTTTAGGTTGGAAAACAGGATATTTGCAAATATTTTGACCAGCGGGTCTAGGAGCACAATTGGTCGATATTTTAGGGGATTCTCTTTCGGACCTTGCTTGAAGATTGGGATTAAGACAGTTTTTTGCCATGAACATGGAATACGGTTTGTTCTATTTATCAAATCCAGTAGTTGTATGAACAAAGCTACCCATATTTCAGGGTCCTTTTTTATGATGGAATTATATAACCTGTCTGGTCCCGGTGCTTGTGACACGTTCAGTTTAAGTATGGCATCGGTTATGTCAGATTTATCCCACACAAGTGACCATTTAGCTTGTATAATGGGTATCTCGTCCATACTCATATATGGTCGTTGCTGGTAGAGTTTTTCAAAGTGAGTTGTCCAGCTGGCTTCTGAGACCTCGGAGATCATGTTGCCAATTGCAGATGTTTGCTGGTTCAGCAATTTCCATAGATCTCTGCTGTTCCTTGGACCCATGGCTCTCAACATGGTCTCCGCATCATTTTGCTCCAGGGTCATCTTCATATTTTTTAACCAGTTTTTGTGTTTTTGTTTGGCTTTTTTGATGTTCATTTGTTGCCCTGACCAAGCTTCTTTTATAATTTGTTTTATTTGCTTTCTTAATGCTTTCTTCTTGGCAGCTATTAAGTGGCTATAGGAATTCAAATGTTCCTCTTTCAGCCCCTTCATATGGGCTGGTCCCTGATGGAAGTTATGTAGGATCCATTCATGGTTTATCTTACTTTCATCTGCCATCTTTGTGTGCATGGACGTGTCAGGCAGTTGTTTTCATTGATTGCAGGTTATTTTCAACCTCATTGCGGCCATGTTTAATTCTAAATCCGGTAGGTTCATCTGGGTTGGGGTCTGTCGTGTGGTCGACCATGCTGGGATCAGGATGCAGTGATCACTATCCTCTATATAGATGTTATCGGCTCGTTGTGTCGGGGCTTTTATGGACTCTGATCGATATATATAGTCAATGATCCCTGTGCTCTGCCCACGTGACCATGTCATAGTCGGGATCCTGGTTGTTACATCGATGGCATCAAGTCGTATCATATTTCTGTAGCGCATCTCTTTGGACCATGTCCGGGCACGCTGTTCTGGTCTATGTTCATCGAGCTCTTGGCCATTTTTAGAGAAGAAATGGATGTTAAGGTCACTGCATATATTGAATGCAATACCTGGGTATTTAAATGCTGCTTTGTCGATTGCAGTTAAGAATACGTCGATGTAGATTTCGTCCCGTATTTTGTGGGGATTCCAGTATGTATTCAGGATGCCCAAGTACTGTTTCTGAGAGGATGCAGGAGTATTGCAGGTTACATTGCTAGGGGTTAAGCAATATTGTGATTTGGATCCATGGATTGATTTTCTGGCTGTCAATTAGTAGCAATTGCGCACCCATCTTAATTAAGATCAGAAATCCTGCAGATGGTCGTCCTTTCTGTCTGCAAATGGCTGGATTCATATATGTGGTATAACCATCGCACACCGGTTTTTGGTGGAGCCATGTCTCTTGTAGGCATATCACATCAGCATTTGTTAAGTCTGGTCTACTAGTCCGGTAAGGATGCATGTTACCACAAGTATTCCATGAGCAAACAGTCAGGATGCAGGTTGCTTGAATGGTTCACTGCTAATACTTTCGATCGTAGATAGTGTTTGAGTTTGTTTGAGAATTGCTTATCTCTCTCTAGAACGGTTAACGATCTTGCTGCCAGTATAGGTTGTCTTGTCGATATTCTCAAATAGAGGAGTGCGATATATTTGTTCCAAGATTAGGTGTCCTGCTTGCTGAATATGTGCTGGTGGATGTGCTTACTGGTGAGTACATTGATATGTTACTCGTGTCATCTATATTGGTGTTAGATCTTTCAGGTGTCGAATCAGTGTTCAATTCTACGACTTTAAAATGAAATCCCAAGGCATATAGATCCTCTGTTTGATCTATAAGCTGATGTAATATTTTACTGGTGCTGCAATCAATCCAGATACGGTGTAGATTGATAGAGTCAATAAATTCAATCAGTTGGATATCTTTTGTTGTGATTATCCTTAGCCCGGGGATCGCATGTAACAGTCGTAGAGTGTTTGTTCTGTTGAGAATCAAGATATCATCGCCTCCGCTCACTCTTTCCAGTTTTATCTTATTTCGTGCATGTGGCTTTCTCGGCTCAATGAATTGTGGGAGCTTCAGTGGTAAAGAAGCTAATTGGTGGACAATCCTATTATCTAGGGGTGTCTCCGATATAGCCGTTCCACCCAAGTTCGTTCCAGCCGTGGATCTAGTGCTGTCATGGTCAGCTGATTTATCTCTAATGATGTGGATTGTGGACTGCTGCTCGGAGTGAGATTGTTCATAACAATCTATTGTTATTTTCGAGGATTCATTTAGCTGTGGATCCTCTTGTGCTAATGGTTGTTTGTCAATCTTTGAATAGGTGGATAAATTCATTAGTAGGTCTAATGTGGCTGCATCTATTTCGTCTGGTTGTGTCTCAATGATGATCTTTGTTTGTTTGCACGGATTTAGAGTGGATTGGCCTTCTTTGGAGTTGTCCATGGACTTATTTTCCTTGAATTGAGGGGCCACACTGGTAGGGGTAGGCTGTTGTGCTGACGGAATGGTTAGATTCCGGAGGAAGGCCCTAGTGCCCTTTTGTTGTTTTTTTGCTTGTTTCTTCGATTTTGGTGTTGCCAGCTTGACTTGGGGATGCTGGCGAGTATGGTAAAAAATGCTATATTGGTCTTTAGTTTTAGGCACGTTTTCTTGGTGGGACAGGGTCTTAGGATGGTACTGGTTATCTTTGGGTGCGTTCTGGTCACTGGTTAAATCAATCAGGAGTGCTTCCGCATTGTCTGAGGTCATCGTAGAGATAGGGCGCACATCTTCAGTGGTAGTCGGGTGAAGTTCCGGATGGACTGTTTGTGCTGCCTTGTCTGTAGTGTGCGGCGGTAAAATCAGTGGATTGTGTTGCGTACATTGGTTTCCTGTTGCATTGGTCATATTTGCGCGCATGAGTTCAAGCAAGGCATCTGTAATGTGGGCTTTTTCTACCCTGCTCTTACGTGTGATATCGGCTAATCGTTGTTGCCATACTGCACTAACTTCTGCTTCGGCTTGCATTCGGGCTTCCAATTTGAGCATCAGGACTTCATGGATGTTCTGCTTAGAGTATATTGAGGCCAAAATTGTAGCTTGGTCTCTTGCAGCTTCGGCTTGCGCTTCTTGTAGTTTCATATAAGGTATTAGGGCCTGTGTGGAGACCGCAATTAGCACGTTCTGAAGATCTACCATGGTGGTGGCAACTGATTCCTGATGTGTATTTCCTGAAGATGGACAGGGTGATTTTCGAGTTTGTCGGGGTATGGCCTTGTTCTTGAGCTCAGGAGTTGGAGGGGGTGAATGAGTGGGTAATCCAATTTGGAATGGCATACTCGTTGTGGGATATGCCGTGGGTTTGATGAATCATGAAAAGATTCTTCTCGAGTTCATTGAGATTGGTCAATGCAGTGTCTTGTTGCCCTCCTTTTAGTCTCTTGTAACTCCATTAGCGCTTCAATCTCAGTTAGGTGTCAGGTAAGGACAAAGGCAGTGAATATGGCAAGCGAAATGTGCACAAAATCACACAGTGAATAGCTTTGAGTCAAACAACATGAACACATGAATCAAGACAGAGTGTGACAACAATACAAATATATGAAAAGGGATGTGGGGTAAGCACAGGAAAGGAAAGTCGGCAAGCTCCTTACCCACAATTGCTATTACAGGTACTGACAGCGCTAAGCCCACATAGAGGGCAAGCAACAACAGGATCTGTGATCTAACACTCTTGATGGTATTAAATACCACTTGAATGTCAGCAAGCCCACAAACCCTGTTGATCAAACAGGGACCCCGAAAGGCTGTAACAGCAATGGAAGGATAACTAAATACATAAGACTCAAGACAAGGGGCAAGTAGGAGTAGTGATTACAGAATAGTGAGGAAAAACATAAGCATTCACACAGGAGCTAGCTACAACCGCACATCACACCTAATAATCAATGGGAAATATATGCAAAGGTGCAAGGGAAAACATAGAATGGATTCCAAGAGCAAGTAAAGGAACAGGAGCTGGGAAAACGAAATTACAAGGGCAAACTTCCCCCACCCATCCAAGGAAAAAGGCAGGAAACTAATCTATAAAGAGGACAGACTAAAGTATCAAGATTTACAACAGCAAGGACAAAGTCAACGAAATATAGAACACAGGCAAACTGGGCTACACCAAAAGGGAAAGCACTGAGAAAAGCTGCCTGCTAACAGAGGAAGACAGAAAGGGAAACTGGGAAGCAGAAATCAATAAAGCACATAAATCTGAAATCCAAGAGTAAGGAACAAGGAATAGAAACTTGGAACTAGGCACAAGGCTAAGCACCAGGAACAAGGAGCCAGTCACAAACAGGAACACTGCATCAATGACCAGCGCTGGACTTAAGCAAACTGAGGCTTTTAAACCTGCTTAACGAGCATACGCCACAGGTGTGCTGCTTGCTGCACCTGCAGCCACAGGTGTTGCCCATCCTCCACCCAGACTTATCCTGCAAGGGTGGAGATGAAGCTGTGGGCCAGGCATTCTGGGAAGCATAGTCATTTGATTAAAGCAGCATACTGGCTGCCAAAAACCTGGAATGGATCCGGAAGGGAAGTAACTTGGAAAATAAGGATTTAGCGCTCCCAATTCATCACAGCACTGTAGCATAAGGTTCGGAAGGAAAGTCCAGTAGGGAATAAACCCCAAATCATGCCCCCAAGTGGTGGGAACGGGAGAAAAGGAAGTGAATCGTGACATTAGGTCAACCTAAAGTCTTTGTAGACGTTGTTTGGTAACTAACGGCGGCAGGCCCTCATGGAGTTCTGATTTGGTTCTTCGTTCGTGGAGGGATTTCCATCTTAATTTAGCAAGTTTGGCTCAGTCTTTTTGCGTGGCTCCTAAAAGTGTCCTATCTATAGCTGGTAGTGTATCAGATGGTTTGGAGGGTATACTATCTGAGATCAGTTGAAAGGGGGCATCTACTACTCCTGTCTTCGCACAGGGGAGAGATTTGTTGATATAGGAAGAGGAGATGCTTTTCTCTTCCCTTGGTGCAGTCTGGTCCGAGTGAAGGGCAATTTCTGGATGAGACAAAGTGGATTCTTTACTTAATGGTGTCTCTCTCTGTATTTATTTTGATCATGAGTAAAATTATCAGGTTGATCAGGATTTGTGGCAATCTGTTTGTTGACCTCTGGAGGCTTTCCATTGCTGGATATTGAACTTATGTCCTGATCATTGAGTTCAGTATCCTCCATTCCCTCCTAGAACGCCAGGACCAAGGTGTTCTTCATTAGTGTGGTCGCCTTGGTCGTTTTTGGTTGTTTGAAAGGGCAAACTTGTTTTGTGAATAAACTAGGGTGGTCTGTTATATTGGAAATATATGTGTTTCTTGTTGATGTGTCAAAGCAGAGTGAGTCCGTGCTTGAGTCCAATGTCTCATTTGTGGGCCGATAGATGTTATGTCTTGAAGAATTCCTGGCATGTCAGCCTTTTCAATCAGCTTAGATTCCTGGGGGGAGGTGCTTTGTAGTAAATTACAGCTCTTGTAAGGGTCCCACTGTATATTATGTATGAGGTGCAAACATAGAGACAGGCACACCATTTTTCTGGTATCCTATCATACAGTTAGAGCCTCAATGGGGTGATATCAGAAGAAGGTGGGGGCCGGCAGATTTCAAATCAACCGTGCAGGTCAAAGGATGAGGTCCTACAGTCCCTGCACAGCCGTTATGGGGAATAGAGAGTGTCAGTAGCAGCGCCGCAGTTCAAGTTAGGGTCAGCAGGTGGGGGATATTATCTCACATAAAATGACTCCACACCGCACGGCACTATTCGCTATGATGCATCTGCTTGTATCAAGTAAGGCAAGAGGAGCTTCCAGGGCAGAGGAGGACGCCAGGTGGAACGCCTACGTAATAAGAGTCTTTTAGGGGCTCAAAACCACTCCTGTAAGTACAGTCAAGGTGTGGAAGATACAAAGGAGCAGAAGCAACAACAGCTGACATGTGATTTGAAGGGCACAGAAGGTGTGCCGGATGTGCTGTTGGTAAGGTGTGCTTTCGTTCAGGGGGAGTATCGGATTTGTAGCAGTTTCACCTTACTTTTGTTCTTGCGCAGCGAGATCAAAGGACCGAAGTCCCGCAGTCTCCCGCTGCGCCGTAGGTGTAATTAGTGCTTTCCGGATTACCGGCCGTCACCTCTTGAACTGTTTTTGGATCTTACCATTAAATGTGCAAGCGCTGCGTCCCAGCGTCCCAGCAGAACAGCAAAACAACAGCACAAGAAGTTGCTTCCGCCCATGTCGCACTTCCGGGCTTATCGCCGCGAGGGTCTGCTGGTCAGGCTTTAAGCCGCACCTCCTGGTGGGCGTGTCCCAAGTGTGGAATAAGGATGTAAGTTAAAGGTGAATTGCGCCTGTTACACAGGGCGCCTGATTCACGGGCAGTCAGCTGTTCACAGGGCTTGTTCTTAAATGCCGAAAACACACGGCTTCCCTGTTTTCTCAGCTGTTCAGCTATCCAGACTGTCAAATGTCAGCAAAGCAAAGGCAAACAGCAAAACAGCAGCACAAGAAGTTGCTTCTGCACTTGTCGCACTTCCGGGCTTATCGCCGCGATGGTCTGCTGGTCAGGCTTTAAGCCGCACTTGCTGGTGGGCGTGTCCCAAGTGTAGAATAAGGATGTAAGTTAAAGGTGCAGTGCGCCTGTTACACAGGGCGCCTGATTCATGGCCAGTCAGTTGTTCACAGGGCTCGTTCTTAAATGCCAAAAACACACGGCTTCCCTGTTCTCTCAGCTGTTCAGCTATCCAGACTGTCAAATGTCAGCAAAGCGAAGGCAAACAGCAAAGCAGCAGCACAAGAAGTTGCTTCCGCCCTTGTTGCACTTCCGGGTTTTTCTTTGGTATGCCTGGTGAAGTTATCTATCTTCTTATGCACTTCTGGGGCCGTGCGCTTCACCCCCCCACTGGCCTTAACTAAATCAGTGACCTTCCACTTCCGCTTCTGCTGGGTCAGTGTTAGTGTGCTGCCAGACCATGTGTAGACCGAACTCTGACTGGTGCTCTTCCACATAGTCTGTGAGGATTTGAAACTCCTCCTCAGTCAATTTCTTGTTCCGGCTCTGCTCCTTCTCGGGGTTCGGTGGCTGTCCCTCGGTCTTGGGAGTTCCAGTGGCCCCCTCACTTGTAGCGCTTGGCCTGTTTCTGCCAGTGGTGCATCCCCAGCACATTGTGGTGCTGCTGTTTTACGGGTATGCTTCAGTAGAGGTTCACTCCTCTTCATTGATCTCCCAGACCTGCCAGTTCCCCTCCCATCCATGATAGGGGTGATGCAGATGATTCACAGCAAATCTTGCTAGTCTGCACTTGTGCTGCAAGCACTCAGGTACCTCCCATCACGCCGAATTCTGATTTGCTGCACGGCCTCCGTCCATTAGGATTATGCAGTGCTGATTCATCCTTTGCATGCACCCCCTATTCGTAGTAAGCCGCGCATGCGCAGTTTACTCGACGTAACGCACATAACTCACGTGACACAGGCCTAGCTTGAATAACCAGCTGTTGTTGTCACTCTCCTCAGCTTGCTTCCTGTTCTAGCCTTGCTTGACCTCACACTCCTGCTATTCCGCCAGTGTGCAGCCCTGGGACTATTTGCTGAACACTGCCACTGCCTCATCTGCACACCAACACTTCATTGCTGCTCTACAGTACAGGTAAGTGGGGGAGTTGCCAAAGGGGGACTAGTGATTCTGTGGCTGCATTCAAGTAGGGTGGAGCGAGATGGCAGCACTTATGCGGAGGGGAAACTGCTGTGGGGGCACAGTGCGTGGCAGGTCGGTGCTGTCCTATGGTTTGCTATGTTCTTGTAGCATGGTTACTGTTGCTTTGCGTTGTAGTTCACTTCCAATTGTACCATCATGCATTTGGAAGCATCTACTGCTGATGTAAGAATTGTGTATGCAACATGCTTAAGGTGGTAAGGCTGATGAGCCATGGCTAGCTGGTCTGTGTGTGTGTGTGTGTGTGTGTTTCTGTCTATGCCTGGGTGTCACCTCTGACATTGGCAGTGCCTGATTGTCCATGCCCAGCTGAATCAATATTTGGCCTGGGATGAAGTGAAACATCCCAAAAGCATTCTTGAGCCTTTGGACAGCTCTGTAGTGAGCAAACGGGTGGTGGTACGCGTACAAATAATGTTTTTTGCACTTCCATCTCTGTTACAGGTGCACTCCAGGGCCAGTTCCAGGCAACCAGCATCAGCTGCCACATGTCTGCCACCTCCACCAGCGCCTCCAAGGTTGCGATGATTAGGGCTGCAAACTTCTCGGGAGCAGAAGTTGCCATAGTTGGTGAACAGGTTCTACTACACTACGATGTCATATTCCAATCCGGAGAAACAGCTTGAGGCTGTTGGATGAAAGAGGATCTGGCAGGAGATCGCCACTGCCGTCAATAAGGGGGTGGCAGTCCGTACCTCGGAGAACATTAAGAAACGGTGGGACAACATGAGGATCAGGAGCCAGAAGAAGGCCAGGACATCAATCAAGGCAGGACCCACTGTAGAGGTGCACTCTGTTGGGCACCATCATATTTTGCCTCTAGACTTCAGGATCCAGGAGAGGGTGAACCCAGCTCTTCTCGCCCAGGTCCTCGAACTACAGGCCCATGTCCAGGCTGCAGGTGAGTCCACACTGTCAGTGCAATGGGGCTGAATGGGTATGCCTTGTGTAGAGGATGCATGCTGGGAGGACGCTGGTCGATGTACACGGCAGTGTAGTGTAAGGTAGTGTGGTTTGCCATTTCGTTCTGGTGCCATTGGCATGCCTTATATATGCTGTGTCCATGGTGCATGCAAGTTTCCACACTGTGTTGGCCCTATGGGTGGGAGGGCCTGAGGAAGGTCTGCACGGGGGCCCGTGTATTCCGCTACGGCCTTTAGGAGTTACATGATGGTGTCAATGGTGTTGGGTCATTATTTACAGGTCAAGGGATGTTCACCCTTCAGGTTCACATCCCAGTTGCCATTAGACTGATGGACATATGTGGCCCAATTCAGAGGTGAGGGCCCAGGCCATCATCTGCGTTGTAGGATGTGTTTTGCTTTTGGGGGATTCAAGGGATAGGGTGACACATCTGGTGCAGGGGCATTGTCTGTTGGTGACTGATGTGATAGGTGTGAGGGGCTTTCAAACCCTGGATGGGTATTGATAGAGATGGGTGATGGATAGCTGACTCGCCTGAAGGCTGTGGGAGTCTGTGGAGGAAAGCAGGGGGTCTTCCAGGCCCAGTGTTCCCCAGACCATATTCCATGGTTGATAGCTGGGGGAGGGTCCTTGGTCAGTGAAAGGTGAAGTATGTTGACATTGATAGTGCAATGATGACGGCTGCGTGTCTTGCCAATATGCTACAGTGCTCATGCATGCCCCATCGATGTGCCCAACTGACCCTGGTAACTATTGTGGCCATGGAGTGGTGACTGCTCATTCTATGCTATCCATGCATGAAATTTATGGGGATGTCATCATGTATTACGGGCTTACATGTCTGTGTATTCAGGATGATTCATTGTCGTGATGTGATGTGATGGGCCATGGCATTTGTAAGTGGGATGGCAGCATGGTACCTTGCCAATCTTTGGACATCCACATGTGTACACACATATATTGAACTGCCACCCCTCTCTCCCTTTTAAACCACTTTCACATACAGATGAGACCAGTACTTAGTAGGAGCAAGTTGCCAGGCCAAGGCCTTCCAGGAGGCTATGGAAACTACTGCCACGACTGCCTTCATACACCTCATCTCAGGGACAGGTGGCTGGCGAAGGGAAATCATCGGATGGCACTAGTGATGACTTGCAGGACGCTGCCATGGTCATGGAGGGTGAGCCCTCAGGGGCAGATGGGCAGGGACATTCCACCATCCCCACAGACAGGCCAGTCACCACAGAGGTGCCATCTGCGGTGTCAGGGTCAGGTGTGGTGGAGGGGAGGGTGCCATTGTGTGCCTGGCTATGGCGTCTGGTGGGGGAACATTGTTGGATGTGCAGGATGCAGACATGGGCCTGGGACAGGAGGTTGTGCAGGACACAGTGATGGAATCAGCTCTTTACACTGTCCCAGGCCCATCGGTTACAAAGCTACACTACACACCTTCGGTCATGCCACAACACAGACAAGACCCCAGTAAGTGCTGACGAGGCCATATGTGATGCTGTGTTGCCCCTGCTCTTGTCAGGCCATGGTCGGCAGGTGGCTGCCCTTGAGGCCCTTGACTTGATCCATGGCCAGCTCAGCAGCCATCAGGGCACAGGTGTGCCAAATCATGTCACAAATGGCTAGTGCACAGGCAACACCAATGCCACCCACCTCCTCCTCAGCAACTGTGCCCCAGGCACCCACAGGTGTGGCCTCTATGCTGACCACCACCTCAGGCTCCTCTGCCCCTGTCACCCCGTTGGCAAGTCTGGTGCCCCCATCGCACTCAGTGTGGGTGCAAGTGGCCACAGAGGCTGTTCAGTTGGTCTCCCAGATTGACATTTGCACAGGATCAAGCAGTGTAGGTGGACAAGGCACTGGAGGTGAGTTGTGGGGCAGGACTCCCCTCCAGGAGTTGTTCATCTCGCCGGAGGGAGTTCCAGCACCAGAGGCGGGCTGCCAGGCTGCAGGAGCTGTTGCGGCAGCGGAGGCAGGCATGCCAGCTACTCATGTCACGTAATGTGCAGCAGACATTTGATGTCTGGCAGGAGAGGCAGTTGGCAAGGCACCGGATACATGTAGCCACCACATGCCAACTGCAACTTATGAGGCAGCAGGAGCAACAGAGGCTGCAGGCAATGAAGAAGGCAGCTGCCAGGGCCAGCGGTGCAGCGCATGCAAGGATGGAGGAGTTGCGTGATGCCATTCTGGGGGAAAGTAGTAGGGCTTCACAACAAATTGACCAGACCACCCGGGAGTCCCTGCAGGCCCTCAGGGACACCACTGAGGCACACCTGCAGCAAGTGGAGGCAGAGACACAGGCAGCCTTGGGCTAGCCAATGACAGGAATAAAACTGCATCAGTGACAGAAAATATTTTGTTTTCTATGGATATGCATCATTTATTTTTTTGAAGGAGGATTCCTGTGATTTTGTTTTGGCCTAATGTTTTCATGTTTTCATGGTTCAAGTTCTGTTTGCATTTTAATACAGTTGTGCCTTTGGTTTGATCAGATTAATGTGGTTATTTTGTCTTTTTGTGTGAAATTCACATTCTCCGATGCTCATGTCCGTGTGCATTCATCTTTTGGTGTGCATGTCACATTGGGCTGTTTTTATAGGTGCAGGCCATATACTCATGTGGAATGCTTCTTGGGATTCATGAGTCCCATTGTTTTCAGTTGACAAGATTCTGTGTAGCATTTGTTCATCCATCTGATCACCGTGCAGGTATGATTCTGTGTTACGTGTGCACATTTCTATCAAGCACCATGTGTGCTGTGTCCAGGTGTCAGCCTCAGACCCATGCATAGGATTGGTACACGTATTTGTGTTGTGTGTAGACTGTCATGTGCAACTCTAGCTGTATGTGAGGTTGGTGGTGGTAGGGTATTGTTATGGTTCATCATTGTAGTAGTCAAGGTTGTACTACATTGCATTCCCTGTATGTTGGCTGTACAGATGTATGATTGCCAATGTGGGACAATGATGGCGGTGCCTTGCAGTACGCATGGATATTGCACTGTACACGCCTGTGATCCTAAGATGTGGTTGGAGCATATGACCCCACTACTCATACAGGGTTGGGATTGTGCTGTCGATGTAGGTGTGCTTTTATGGGTGACATTACCTTTTGTCAAGGCTTTATTGATGTCTTGTGTGTGTCAAAGGTGTATTGGGTGTGATGATGTTGCCAATGGTGGTGTTTGTTGCTCTGTGATTTTGGTAATCCTGTTGATGGTCACTGCCATGCTTAGAGTATGTAATGTGATGCCTGATTTGGCCTTTTGTTAATTTCACACACTGTGTCTGCTAATGCTTGTGTTACGCACCCAACATCACTCTGACATCTCTAGGGCAGATGAGTGTGTGCATAAGGGTGTTTGTAGCTGTGCATGAGCTTCAGGTAAATGTATGTCAACAGCACCACAGGTGCCTTCAATGAATGTAGTCATTCATTTCTCCATAGCGTACATCATGAGAGAGACATCTGTGAAGGATTGGAATCTGAACGACCGGTGTACAAGGGTGAGTTTGGATATGATGGCCCATTCAACCTTCACACTTTTAGGGATGGTAAGACAACACATTCATTTGGATAAACAGGTACAGTCAGGTGGTATTCCTCTGCCATATTTGATGTGCCGTGCCATGTGGAGTCAATCTCCTCATGAGGGGTGTTATGTTGAATTAGTAGTTACACAGACCATTTGGTGTCACTGTCGGTAATTAAGGTAGTGCCCAATCCGTTACAAATTGTGGTCACTCATTTTGTACACACCACCCACAGGTTGTAGTTTGACTGATGGGTGCACAATGTCCCTCCACAAGATACAGTAGGATGTTGTAGCTACACACTGGAGGTGTTGACACTTCTGGTAGATTCTGATGGGGTATTGGGCTGGGTAATAACATTTAGAGGTTTGGGGATTTGGGAACAGGGCTGGGTTGCAGACCCAGGAGAAGCCTGCTTGGTGGGCCCCAGGTCTCACCCTTGTTAAACCATATTCGCATGAATATCGTCTGATTATGAATATTGTCCTAAGCCATTTCGCATATTTATTAAAACCTGCAGTTAATTAGAATTGACTTCAAATGCCATTTTGGAAAATATCCTCCATCTTGATTCTAACTTCTGCTTTCTGTTCAGTAATGATTAACCATGTTTTCAGCTGCCAGAGCAGAATCGACCTTTGGGCCTATGTGAACACTAGGGCTGGCAGAGCAGACTATTTGTCCTGTGCAAACAGACCTTGTAGTCAGAATGAACTCCCATTCAAAGTGTTCTCTATGTCTACAAAACTCATCCTCTGTCAAACAGTGATATACAATACATGTAAACTAATGCTGTGTGCTTTTGATCCACACAGCCGACTACAACAAAGTTTGTCAGTATGTTTAAGGAACCTTGGAGCCAAAGTGAACTTCAATTTAAAGTGTTGTCTGCATCAATATCCTCAGCTATATTCAAACATAAGAACTGAATGGTAGACACACTAGAGCTATGTGCCTTAGCTATAAGCTATTGAATTTGTTTCTTGAAACTAGGATCAACCTAAGCTGGAGAACCATCAACACCATTGAATCTTCAAACATGGGACAACATGTCAAAAGTACAAACCAATATTGTATATTTGTTATGTGAACTGGCCACAGACCCACATTTGTAACCTATTAGTTTGGAGATGGGCTGGGCTATGACCAGGACTGTGTATAAATACTGCATCTTTTGTGATGACCAGTACTCACTCCCCTCACAGTGTTTTCTGGTACACACTGCGAGGTGTTCGGAGCACAAATAGCTACCTGCTTTGATATTTGAATCTGTACAGAATAAATGTATATTCATGACTAATTTCTGGTGGTACTAAGCCTCGATATTCCTTGCTTGATCTTACAAGATGGCGCCCGAATAGGCACCCTCAAGATTGATGTCACCTCGCTGATTAAGGACAGGGCTCCTGGACTGGGATCGGAGCATGAGAAAAGGGGCCCCTTTTTGTATGCAATGCGACACCTCGACAGTACTGCACAATCTGATCCCTGAACGGTGAGCAAGCGATTCGAGAGGACATCTTGACAAGGGTCCACATATCGAGGTGGGTATTTTTGCTGGAATCGCCAGCCACGTTGATCCTTTGTAATCCGATTGGACCTCCTTTTTCCTTTGTAATCAGGTGAGTCATGCCCCGATTCCTAAGTATCCTGATATTTGGTTGCAGTTTTGCACTCGGGAGTTCAAACGACGCCAGGTAACACCAGTGATCTGACATGCCTGGGAAATTGTGTGCCTGTTCCAGGGCGTTATTCCGCAGAGACAGACAATCTTTGATATTTGGCCGACCGGCGTCTCAGGAGGGGTCGCCGGTATGTCTATGTACTGTAAGAATGGCATTTGGTAGTATAGTATTCAACGATATTTGGCACAGCAAACTAGACATGCTTCCGAATTTCAGTGGCCAGTAAATGGTAGTTTTGAAATTTCCCGAATAGAGTATTTAAAAACTATATTCATAAAGGAAAAAGAAAAGCTAGAGTTACAGCATTTGATGTGATTCAGAAATGGAAAAGAGAAGCTATGTAGCAACTTAAGAGTAAATAGAAGCATATACGTCGTCATATGTCAAAATTCAGAAAAGGCATTAATGTATGATCAACAGAACCAGTCAGAGTCTGTTAGAAACATGGATAGGGCTTTTTAACTTGGTGTACAGAAAATATATTCATCTAAAGATTTTCATGTCTCAGATGAACTAATTGATAAACTCTTAAATGAACATAGGCCTGGTGCCACTGCACTACTTCCTTATGTACCTGTTCCTGTTGTCTTAGCTCTTCCCGCTGTCACACCTCCTCTGGTGGCAATTCCTGTTCTTCCTGTTGCTCCTCTGCTGCCAGTTATTGCTCCTTTTCCTATTGTTGTTCCTCTGCCTGTACCGCCACTTTTTCCGATTGTTACTATTCCAGTAATTCTCTTTGTTACCAGAGGTAGTATCTCCAATACCTGTTGTACAGGATCTGTCTACTCTCTCTTTCCCAAGCGGTTCTGCTCCACTTGTAACTGATGAAGGGGCGAGTGCTGAATCAAATGTAGTGGCTCAAAGTACAGTTTTCTAAAGATAAGAAGAGAGAATTGTATGCATGGGCTAAGCAATGTATAGAGAAAGGTGAAAAAAAATCTACTGTCTTAGCTACACTCCTTAATTTCGAAAGTGTTCCCGAACAGAATGTCTTTATTCAGGTGATGAGAATACATTTGGCTGTAATGTGGAATAAATTGACGGACATAGATGTCCCACAAGTGTTGAGGGATTTGAATGTTTTAGCCTATTCAAGAGATTCTGCAGAGAAAGTAAAGAGCATGTCGAGATGGTTTTTGAGTTAAGAAGGGAGTTAGAACAGTTACAGAATGATGAAATAGATGGTGATAGTTTGGACGCTTTTTATGCGCAGAAACGGTTCCTTCCTCCTTGTAAGTCAATGAGTGAAGGAACGAGAATTTGCACAAGGGATGCGCTTAGATAGATTTTGCATGTGTTGATATCTCCCATAGGCGTATATGCTACGTATAGTCACTATACTCCAGAAATGCAGAGGAAAGTTTTACAGGTAATGGTAGAATACCTGAAGGATGAGTGTATAAAAAAGAGATTTGTTGTCCCGCAGAATTGATGATTGTTTATAAGAGAGCCTTTTTGCACCCGATACTATTCCTACCACCCTTTTTAGCGCTCGATCTGGCTTTATTGCTCAACAAATGTTCGGAGTTGCCTACTTCTCAGTTGCCTATGAGGGAGGGTCCTCCGACATTTATTCTTAGAGTTGAGGTCAGATAGTTAGAAGGGGCCGGAGGGGGGAATATATAGTTTTGAGGTCAGTCTATTCCACAGAATAATGAGCAGTTGGATCCTGTACGCGTGAACCAATGTGCATATTGCAGACAAGAGGGTCAATAGAGAGCATAATGCCCGATCCTTCAGCAGCTGTCGGATAACACATATGGTGTCATGGGTAGACGATCCAGAGGCCGCCCTGGGTAGCCGGTCCTGGTAGGAGCCAGTTCACTCATAAATTCACAGTCATTCTTGCAAGATGATCAGCAACCTAGTATATATAGCAGCAATAGCTTCGATAATTCTTCAATTTCCTATCTTTCTAAAGATCTTGCCTTCAATGATATACTGTTTCGTTAGGACAGCCCGAAGCATGCTCTGGAACCAACACCTATTCCCGTTAATCAGAAAGGTCCCTACGCTGAGATGATGGTAGGAAATAGGAAGCATCTATTTTTGATAGACACAGGGGCACAAAAGTGTTCCATTGACCATTCACGGGTTCCAGACATTCCACTGTCAGGGCAGACTAACGTTTCTGTAGGGTTTTCTGGTACGCCAGTGGTTAGTCCAGTTTCTTTGCCGGTACCGATTTCACTGGGTCATTTACGGATCACTGTCCGTTTCTTTTGACAACAAACTGTGGAGACAATTTGTTGGCGGTGAATCTGTTGAAGGAATTAAATGCGGTAATTCATTGTTCTTCGGATGGAGTGCATTTGACGATTTCACCACAGCAATTTTCTACCTCACAGTTTCTGAGTAGACCTTTGCCATCAGAATTTAGTGAAGTTCCGGAGTGTTTATGGGCGATTGATGATAACGATGTTGGTGTTTTACAAATTGAGCCTGTCAGAATCATTTTGAAAACAGGAGTGAAGTTGCCACGAATTCCACAATATAAGATTTCAGTTGATGGTGAGAAAGCTCTGAAGAGCATAGTTTCTGATTTTATCCATCGTGGAGTAATCAAGGAAATTGCAGGAAGTTTGTGCAATAGCCTGATTTTACCGGTGTATTAGAAAGGGGATAATGCGATTCCCTTCCGTTTTATCATAGATTTGCATTCTATCAATAAGATTGTTGCTCCACAATTTCCAATTGTGCCTGATGTAACCACGATATTAACAATGATCCCAGCTTCTGCTAATCATTTCAGTGTGGTGGATCTTAAGAATGCCTTCTTTAGTATTCCTGTACATGTGGATAGTAGATATTTGTTTGCGTTCACCTTAGGGGGACGCTCATTTACATTTACTCGTGTGCCACAAGGGTACACAGAGATTCTGAGCATTTACAGTAGGGCTTTGAAAGAGAAGCTCGGTACACTTGAGTTGCCTCCCACTTGCACATTATTGCAGTATGTTGATGTCCTTCTTTTAGCTGCAGACTCAGAAGTTGCTTGCAAGGAGGGCACCGTGTTGCTGCTTATTCATCTAGCAGAGCATGGGTATAAAGCTTCATTGAAAAAGTTTCAATATTGTCAATAGGAGGTCGCCTATTTAGGCTATCTCCTGTCAAAGGAGGGAAGAAGATTGACACCTGAATGGAAAAAAAACATCTCTAGCATGTCTGTCCCAAATACACAGAAAGAGATTAGAGCCTTGATAGGAATGGCTTCTTACTGTAGACAGTGGATCCCAAACGTTTCACTAGTGATAAAACCAATGTTGGCATTGACAAAGAAGGGCATTTCTTTGCCGCTACCGTGGAACTTGGAACACCGGAAAGCTTTTGATCTGCTCAGGACTGCATTGTGTTCAGCACCAGTTTTGGGCACACCAAAGTATTATAAGGCCTTTGTGTTGTATGTGCATGAATTTGATGAATGTGCTTTGGCTGTGTTAACGCAGGTGCATGAAGGGGGGGAGAATAGACTGTGTGGTTATTTTTTCCTCCACACTTGATCCTGTTGCATGCGCTTTTGCTGTGATGTCTGAGAGCTGTCGCTGCTGCTGCGTTCACGAAGCAGAGTGAGGGAATGGTTTTACGCCATACTTTAACTGGCATGACACCTCACTCTGTAGATGTTCTATTAAGTAGAACACAAAATCGAACACCTTACCTCCGCACGATCAACTAAATATTAACTAATCCTATTTGCACCGCATATTCACATTGAAAGGTGTTGCGTATTGAATTTGGCTGAATTGATATAACGCTTACCTGAACTCCGCGGGAACACCACTTGAACTCTTCTCAGAGAGCGATGCTATTCTCTAATTTAAACCTTAATACCGAGCTGGATTCCTATAAACACACAAAAATTCTCCTAAGCAACTTCAAACTTTCATAAACAAGGGCACTAGCTATGTGTTTGCAGTAGTAATATTATACACCTTCTCTTTACCTTCTGTCTTTTTATGGTGGGCTCTCCATCCTGCTTGTTCTCCATCCTGCGCTTGTTCTGAAGAAGGGACTGAGGTTGCTGAATGGAGGGCGTGTATGAGCAAGATTTAATTACAACCTGACTAGAGAAATATCAGAAAACTGTGAATGGAAATTACAGAGAACAACCAGTGACACTGCTACGCTTCCAAAAATAAAACCACTCAAGAACACTCGGGGAGTCGTCTGTTTAATGTGCTACTATGTGTGAGTGAAAAAGGGCTGGAAGTGGAACGTGAGTGACTAGCTTCAGCAGGAGGGTGCCCTTGAGGAACTTTAACACAATGCCATAATAAGATACTCTCAATACCTAAGGCACTTTTCAAGAAACAACAAGTGTGTGGAAAGGTTTCCGAGTAAAGTTGCTGCGACTGGAAACTCTCAATACACTATGGCACGCTTCAATGAGACAAGTGTGTAGAAACGTTCACCGTGTAAAAATGCTGTCACTGGAAAACTCTCAACGCACAATGGCACACTTCAAGGAAACAACATGTGTGTGGAAACGTTTGCCATGCAAAAGTGCAGTAATTGGAAAACTCTCTAAATACACTACGGCACACTTCAAGGAAAAAACAAATGTGAGGAAATACTTGCTGCAAGAAAATGCTCTGACTGGAAAAACACCTTAAGCACCTAACGCACTTCAAAGGCAGCCGAGAATCAGTCAGGAGCTAGCGGTGACTGGAACAGCTGACTGACAGGAATCACGAACGAGGACTCTGAACTGCGGAATGAATGCTGTGACGAAACCTGGAAACTAAACCAAACGTAATCAGGGAAATGCTAAAACTGAGGTGCTGCGGAAACTGTGGAAGTTACAGGCAGGTTTTAACAGAGACAGAGCGGACCGCGAAAAGCGTTAACTGCAAAAGCAGAAAGACGCGAAGTGCGGAGCACTCGAGGGGAGGGGCTTAAGTATGGAGTTAGAAAGAATGCCTAGACCCAAACAGTGACTTCAGGAACAAATGAGGCGGCCATGTTTGGAAGTCAGGAAGTGTCTCCCTTGCCTGCTCCTTCACCATTGAGTCTGCGCTCCATCCATGAATGGTAGACGCAGGACCAGGTGTTCTTGGGGCTTCTGTTCGGAGTTTTGACCGTGATCATGACAGTATTCCCCCCCAAGGCCCCACCTAATTTGGAAGTTCCCCTTCTAGGTTTGTGCGGATTGTTTTGATGAAAGATTTTTAACAGTCTTGGAGTATGGATGTTCTCAAGAGGTTCCCAAGTTCTCTCCTGCGGTCCATATCCTTTCCAGTCGACTAGATAGACTAATTTATTGCGCACCATCTTGGAGTCCAGAATAGTCTTGACTTCGAACTCAGGCTGATCTTCTTCCACTTCCACTGGAGCAGGAGGTTCTTGAATTTGAGTAATGGGACTCACAGCCTTCAACAGAGATACATGGAAAACAGGGTGAATTTTCATGTTCCTTGGAAGAGTTAAATTCATGGCTACAGGGTTAATTAATTTTTCCACTGTGAAGGGTCCCAAATAACGAAGAAGGAATTTCCGGGTTCCTCGCAGTGCTAGATTCTTAGTGGCTAGCCAAACGGAGTCTCCCACCTGGTATTCTGGTGAATTTCTTCTTTTGAGATCAGCAAACTTCTTCTGCGAATCCTTTGCGACTGACAATTGTTCTTGAGCCTTGATCATGGCTGTGGCTATGTTGGTGTGCAGGTTTCTTACTGCTGGCATTTCCAAAGACTCAGGTGGATCCAAAACTGAAGTTCTTGGATGTCGACCATTCAGAATGAAAAAGGGGGTCAAACCAGTGGAGGAGTGCACAGAATTGTTGTATGCATATTCAGCCACCCACAAAACGTCTAACCAGGTTTCTTCATTTTGGTGGAGAATGCATCTGAGTTATTGCTTCAGCGTTTGATTGGTGCGCTCCGTTTGTCCATCAGTTTGTGGATGATGGCTAGTGGACAACCGCACATCAATCTGGGCTAGTTCACAGCATTTCTTCCAAAACTTGGAAGCAAATTGGCTTCCTCGGTCTGAAACTACAACTGAAGGAAATCCATGGAGTCTTATGATATTCTCCACAAATACTCTCGCGAGAACCAATGCTGAAGGAAGTCCCTTTAAGGCCACAAAATGTGCCATTTTGGAAGAAAGATCCACCACAAGCAAAATGGTGTCAAATCCTTCACATTTAGGTAAATCGGTGATAAAGTCCATGGAGAGTGTGTGCCATGGAGCAGGTGGCACACTCAATGGTTGAAGGAGCCCTGCAGGTTTCTTCTTCTGTGATTTATTCTGAGCGCAGTTGTCACAAGTTTGAACGAATTGTTCTACATCTCGATGCCAAGTAGGCCACCAACAAAATCTTTACATTTTTTCCCTAGTTTTAGTGACTCCGGGATGACCTTCAATGGTGGCACTGTGGTAATTAGCAATGACTTGATTTTGTAACCTTCTTGTGGGCAAATACATACGACCTTGATAAAATGGCGAGCCGTCTTGAATGCTGTAGTGTTCTTTATTATATTCCCACTTCTGCAGTTCATCCTCTGTCATGCTGCTTTTAATTTCTTTTCTTAACTCTTCGAATGATGAATCTGTGGTGTCCACAACTCCCAGTATCTTCTCTCCAGAAATGATCTCCACTGGGCTGAGGGCAACATAAGCTTCCTCTCCTTTACCAATTCGTGACAAGGCATCCGCTTTTCCATTTCGAACACCTGGCCGAAAGGTAATGACGAAATCATATTCGGCAAAGAAAAGGGCCCACCTCAACTGTCTAGAAGATTGCGCCTTGGCTGAGCGTAAGTATTGCAAATTTCTATGATCTGTGAATATGGTAACAGTGTGTCTCGCTCCAAACAAATAATGTCTCCACTCTTTCAGTGCACTTTTGATGGCTAACAATTCCTTGTCTGTGACTGAGTAATTCAGTTCTGCTGGGGAGAATTTTTTTTACCAGAATGCCACAGGATGCAACTCTTGTGAGTTTGGGTTGTGCTGAGATAAGACTGCTCCCATGGCCACATTTGACGCATCAGTTTCAACTACAAATGGAAGATCTGGTCTTGGGTGTTGTAAAACTGGTGCTGCTGTAAATCTCTCCTTTAACCTTCGAAAAGCCTCATCAGCCTCTGTAGTCCAATTAAATACTTTGTTCTTTCGCAGTAAATAAGTGATGGGAAGAACTAGTTGCGAAAAATCTGACACAAATCGTCTATAAAAGTTTGCAAATCCCAGGAAGCTTTGAACTCCCTTGACAGAGGTAGGAGCTGGCCAACTATGAATGGCATCCACCTTTCTGTTATCCATCTTAACTCCTTGTGAGGATAAAATGAATCCCAAGAATTCTACTTCCGGAACATGGAATTGGCATTTTTCCAACTTCACATATAAGGAATTTTCTTTGAGTTTTTGAAGAACTGAGGTCACATGTCTCAGATGTTCCAAAGGATTGGCGGAGAAGATGAGAATATCATCCACGTAGACTACCACACAAATGTCCAATAGTTCTCTGAAAACATCGTTCATAAAAGACTGGAAGGCTGCCGGGGCATTACATAATCCGAAAGGCATTACTTGGTACTCAAATAGCCCGTACGGGTTCGGAAGGCAGTCTTCCATTCATCTCCTTCCTTGATGCGGATTAAATGATAGGCCCCTCTTAAGTCAAGCGTTGTGAATATTCTCGCCTGTTTTACTTGGTCTAACAGAGTTGAAATGAGTGGAAGTGGATATCGATTCTTTACAGTGATTTGATTCAATGCTTTATAATCTATGCAAGTTCTTAGATCACCTTCCTTTTTGGGAACAAAGAAGAGGGGCAATGCTGCAGGAGACTTAGATGGTCTAATGAATCTGTTAGCCAAGTATTGATCAAGGTAACTTCTCAGATGACCATTTTCTTTTTCTGTTAGAGCGTAAATTCTACTACAAGGAAGCGGAGCTCCTGGAACCAAATCAATTTGACAATCATACTCCCTATGAGGGGGCAAAACCTCTGCTTGTATCTCCTCCTGAAAAATATCCTGATATTGCTGGTATTCGGATGGTAAGGAACCGATTGCGCCCAAGGTGATTTCAGCAACATGTTCTGGCTGTAAGAGCTCCACAGCACCTTCCACACTCCGACATGAGTTCTCACAATCTTCAGTAAAGGTTAAGGTTCTGGAACGCCAATCAATGACCGGGTTGTGCTTTTCTAGCCAAGGAATTCCTAAGATTATTTGAAACTGAGGGGCTTGAATTAGGTCAAAGGAAATCCTCTCCTTGTGTTCTTCCTGACAAACCATAGCAAGGTCGTTTATGCACTGTGTAACCGGGCCAGACACTAATGGAGTGCCATCCACTCTGGAAACCTTCTCCACGCTCGACAAGCTGACCTCTACACTTGTCAGGCACTGGAGTTTTCCGACACCTGCTCCTTTTTATCTTGAATAACTCCTCCCAAAGGCTTTCTTGCTGGTTTCACTGGGCAATCCTTCAAAAAGTGGCCCGCCTTCCCACAATATAGACATAACTGTTGTTGACGCCTCTTGTCTCTTTCCGCCTGAGAAATTGGCCCTCGTATTCCTCCCAGTTGCATAGGTTCGGGATGGACCTCGGTCCCAGACATTCCAGCAGGTTCCTTAGCACAAACAAAATATGTTCGACTCTCTGAACGAGAGCGATCGGTTCTTCGATCCTGCAGACGATAATCCAACTGGAGAGTCAAGTCAATGAATTCCGTGATGCTCTCCGGTGGGTTTACGACCTGGGCCAAAACATCTTTTAACTCACTTCTTAGACCACGATAAAACAAGGTTGTTCTTTTCTCCATGGGCCAATTGGCTTCAGCAACCAACCTGTTAAAAGGTTGTGACATATGCTAGTAAATCTTGATTGCCTTGTCGAAGTGACAGCAACTCATTGTCTAAGGCCTGTCCTAGGGAGTGATGAGCGAAAAGTTTTTCCAATTGTTGTTGAAATTCTTGGAAATTTCTCAACACATGGTCATCTCTGTTGACTAGAGGAACAGACCAGTCAGCAGCGTAGCCACCCAAATAGGACAGGACAAAGGCCACCTTAGATTGATCAGAAGGAAACAATCCTGGCCTGCACAAAAAATGTAACCTGCATTGATTTAGAAACACAGCAAATTTCTTTGGATCTCCTGTGAAACGCTCTGGGGGCGCTAACGGAACATTTCCAGGGACCACCACTTGAACAGGAACAGGTGCTGGGGTGGACACTGAAGCCTGTGGGTTACTCATGGGCAAAGGAACCTGCCCTGCTTGAGTCTGTAAGAGCTGATGAGCCAGTTCCTCTGTTCTATCTCTATTTACCACTAACCCTCTTTGAAGGGAACTGGTCTCCGAACGGGCTGCATGGACTTCAGCCCTTAGCTCTCCCAACAGTTGCGTCAAGGTATCAATTTCAGGAGTCTCCATGGTGTTCAGGCAGAGTGTTTTTCAGCACGGCTTCGCGTTCTATAACGCTTACCTGAACTCCGCGAGAACACCACTCGAACTCTTCTCAGAGAGCGATGCTATTCTCTAATTTAAACCTTAATACTGAGCTGGATTCCTATAAACACACAAAAATTCTCCTAAGCAACTTCAAACTTTCATAAACAAGGGCACTAGCTATGTATTTGCAGTAGTAATATTATACACCTTCTCTTTACCTTCTGTCTTTTTATGGTGGGCTCTCCATCCTGCTTCAGCGCAGGGGCGCTTGTTCTGAAGAAGGGACTGAGGTTGCTGAATGGAGGGCATGTATGAGCAAGATTTAATTACAACCTGACTAGAGAAATATCAGAAAACTGTGAATGGGAATTACAGAGAACAACCAGTGACACTGCTACCCTTCCAAAAATAAAACCACTCAAGAACACTCGGGGAGTCGTCTGTTTAACGTGCTACTATGTGTGAGTGAAAAAGGGCTGGAAGTGGAACGTGAGTGACTAGCTTCAGCAGGAGGGTGCCCTTGAGGAACTTTAACACAATGCCGCAATAAGATACTCTCAATACCTAAGGCACTTTTCAAGAAACAAAAAGTGTGTGGAAAGGTTTCCGAGTAAAGTTGCTGTGACTGGAAACTCTCAATACACTATGGCACGCTTCAATGAGACAACAAGTGTGTGGAAACGTTCACCGTGTAAAAATGCTATGACTGGAAACCTGGAAACTAAACCAAACGTAATCAGGGAAATGCTAAAACTGAGGTGCTGAGGAAACTGTGGAAGTTACAGGCAGATTTTAACGGAGACAGAGTGGACCGCGATAAGCGTTAACTGCAAAAGCAGAAAGACGCGAAGCGCGGAGCAGTCGAGGGGAGGGGCTTAAGTATGGAGTTAGAAAGAATGCCTCGACCCAAACAGTGACTTCAGGAACAAATGAGGCGGCCATGTTTGGTGTCTCCCTTGCCTGCTCCTTCACCATTGAGTCTGCGCTGCATCCATGAATGGAAGACGCAGGGCCAGGTTTTCTTGGGGCTTCTGTTGGGAGTTTTGGCCGTGATCATGACAATTGATTCCTCTTCCGCAAGATATTGCTTGCAGTGACAAAATGTCACATGACTGCCTTTATACCACATGGTAAGAAATTAAAGGCAGGATTGATTTAAATGATGCACCTTTGAATGATCTGTTTTTTGATGGCTCCTGCTTCAAACTTCCGGATGGTACATACACCGCTGCTTATGCCATCACTACACTAAGCACGATTGTGGAAACCAGGAGAATTTCGCATAACTCTGCGCAGGTTGCAGAGATTATTGCACTGATTTAGGCTTGTGAACTTTCAGAAAAGCTTAGAGTGAATATATTTACAGATAACCAGTAACCCTTTGGGGTGGTTCATAACTTGGCTTGACTATGGGCAGAGAGAGGTTTCTTGACATCACATGGAACTAAAATCCAACATGGTACCTTGATAGTTCGGCTGCTCTCAGCACTTGCGCTTCCTACTCAACTAGCAATCATGAAGTGCACCGCTATGGTGACAATGGCTCATGGTCCAACTCATATATGTGCCAAAAAGATTTGTAAATTGTTAGAACCTGTCTGGGTTAATATAAATATTCCAAAGACTGCTGACTGTTTTGTCCAAAATTGCATGGTATGCCTGCAGCATAATATTGGTAAAGGAAAACCAACAACAAGGGGTAGTTTAGGCCTCCCTTCTATGCCCATTTTTGGATACCAGAGTTCAAGTTACTAAAAGATATAGAGCATTTGCTCCTTTCTGAATACTGTGACCAGTTAACTCAAAACTTGTATTTGATTTATCAACAGGTGCGAGAAGCCCTCCCAGTAAAATACGAGAGGCCAGGTCATCGACTTCGACCCGGCGACTGGGTGCTCACAAAGTCATTTGAGAGAGCAGCCAGTCTCGCACCGCGCTGGAGAGGGCCTTTCCAGGTCTATTGGACTCACAGACTGCCGTACGAGTAACTGGAAAGAGACACTGGATCCACGCTACACATGTCAAGAGGACACCTTTTCCTTTACCACACAACGGAGAAGATAAGAAGAAACCTACTTGCTCTGTTCCCAATGATCAATCAGTCTTGAACAGCATCAAGGATGTTTCGGAGACACTTCCTCAGCCCGCGGGCCTGGGGAGACTGCTGCTTTGTCTCTGAACTCATCTGCGGATCCTCTTGCACCCTTGCACGATCCTGCTGTTATTTCACCACTTCCATCAGGAAGCAACGACACACTGTTCGCAGATCACACAGTACCAGGAGTCACAAGGTACCAATCTGCGTCCACGGCACTAGTCTCACTGCACAAATACGACTGTGCCCACAGGGGAACGACCATAGAGCTTGTCATTTGCCACCTTTTTGTACTGAAGAAGAAGTAGGTGGCTGGGGACTGGGAAAGACTATCTACAATCAGGAAACCATGTGATCAGGAAATCACCAGCAAAAGGACTACAGAGTTTTTCACAGGAACTTTTCGGAAAAGAGCTTCATGGAACAATGCCTGACATCATCCCTACTGATGCGGAACAATCGATCAATTAGGTGTCCAACAAAGACTTTGGACGATCAAATACATGCTCTTTAAAGACGTAGTGTCTTCTTGTAATTGCGTTAACCAGTCATACAGTATTGATTGCGTTTGGGTTCTGGTATATATTAGAAGTGCACCCACTTGAAACATTTTTGCCTACTGAAAGTGTTCCTACTATGTCTACACCTTTCGTGCACCTGCACACCCTATCTCCTAGGGACTCCCAACATAGACAGAGCTATCATAACAATACACTACTGTTAATAATGAATGCAACTCATGCAATTCTGAATAGAACGAACTGTTGGATCTGTTCGCATTTACCACAGCATGGGGAAAAAGGGTTGGGCTGCTATATTCATCCTTTGCCTTTTAACTACTGCATGTTATGCCTCTCTAAGGGCACTATTCTTTGGCCGTTGGAATGATAGCATCTCAGGGAACTTTGACGGGACTAATTTGAATGAATTTGAAAGGCGGGTCCTGACGCCTCTGGGATGCTCACTTTTTGCAAATAGGAGCAAGCTTAATGTAGCTTCTATTAGGCCTTCTGATAGACTGTCCCGACCTTTCCAATCACTTATCTCTTTCAAGATGGCTCCTATAGGTAACAGGGATGCCACGCCACCTTCCTACACTGTTAACCATAGCCCCAACCTTGTCTCCTTCTGCATACAAAGGAATGGTACTCGGTCAATGGGCAATTTCGAGGGTTGTACCAATGTTGCAAACTTGACCAGTGAGGACAGACCTTTGTACGTAGGCGAACCTGTCTACTTTGCGGTAATGAGGCTTATTCGTGGTTGCCTAGGGATTGGCAGGGTACTTGTTATTTGGGTATCCTGCTACCAGGGGTATTTGTGGCTAGCACCTCTGAGGTCTCTAGAGCTCGTCCAAGGTGGGACGAGAGTGGTGATACTTCTTCACAGGTCATGGGTGATGTAGCAAAATCCTTTGTGATTAAAGAGATAATGGCAATTGATGTTTTTGAATCCAACAACTCAGAGTGTTCTGATTATGACACATGGTCATTGTATGGTCAGAATGTTTGAATTATGCTCTTGGCTTAGGCCAAAAGGTGGGTTTGTTAAACCATATTTGCATAAATATTGTCTGATTATGAATATTGTCCTAAGCCATTTCGCATTTGTATTAAAACCTGCAGTTAATTAAAATTGACTTCCAATGCCATTTTGGAAAATATCCTCCATCTTGATTCTAACTTCTGCTCTCTGTTCAGTAATGATTAACCATGTTTTCAGCTGCCAGAGCAGAAACGACCTTTGAACCTATGTCAACACTAGGGCTGGCAGAACACACTATTTGTCCTGTGCAAACAGACCTTGTAGTCAGAATGAACTCTCATTCAAAGTGTTCTCTAAGTCTAAAAAAACTCATCCTCCGTCAAACAGTGATATACAATGCATGTAAACGAATGCTGTGTGCTTTTGATCCACACAGCTGATTACAACAAAGTGTGTCAGTATGTTTAAGGAACCTTGAAGCCAAAGTGAACTTCAATTTAAAGTGTTGTCTGCATCAATATCCTCAGCCATATTCAAACATAAGAACTGAATGGTAGACAAACTAGAGCTATGTGCCTTAGATTTAAGCTATTGAATTTGTTTCTTGAAACTAGGATCAACGTAAGCTGGAGAACCAACAACACCATTGAATCTTCAAGGATGGGACAACATGTCAAGAGTACAAACCAATATTGTATATTTGTTATGTGAACTGGGCACAGACCCAAATTTGTAACCTATTCGTTTGGAGATGGGCTGGGCTATGACCAGGACTGTGTATAAATACTGCATGTTTTGTGATGACCAGTACTCACCCCCTCACAGTGTTTTCTGGTACACACTGCGAGGTGTTCGGAGCCAGATAGCTATATGCTTTGATATTTGAATCTGTACAGAATCCATTAATTATCCTCACTTTGTGACTGGCGGATCCAATTTTTGGTGGTACTAAGCCTCGATATTCCTTGCTTGATCTTACACCCTCACTGCCTTTTCCATATCTGTGCGTCCAGCTGCTGGGATTCATTGGGTCTCACATTCCACTCTGGCCATTTGGTTCAACTTGGTGGGTGCCCAGTGGTCAGGGCTGATGGCACAGTGTGTCATGGCCCACCTCAGACTGCCCAGCCAGCTCTTCCCCTTGGATCCCTGCCAGCAGCAAGGTCTCACATGGCCCACAGCTTCAAGCCTCAATTCAGCATCACTCTGGCCTTAGGGCAATTGGTCGACACCTGCACTTGGGGCACCCAAGCCAGCAGTAGGGTAATTGGCTTCCTGCCTTCCTGTTGCACATGTACAGGTGAAGGGGGGCATCTACCAGCTGCAACACACAACCGCTACCTGCAGTGGCCAGTTCTCATCCTCCTTTGTGCCCCCACAGAGTGGGTACTAATGGAAACAGACAAGTGACAAATGTATGAGTGAACCATGTGCCCTATTTATTTATTTATTTATTTATTTATTTATTTATGTGGTGTGTGTGAACACAAGCCCAGAGGCATAAAGGCGCTGAGACAGAACAGACAAGGGATAACACAAAAAACAGGTCAGGAGCTAAGCAGTAGGGAGATCATGAATCAGATAAACAAAGTTGTTTTAGTCTCTGTTTGAACACTGCAAGCGAATTTCATGATCTTAGGTCAAGCGGAAGAGAATTCCAGATCTGAGGCGCTGCGTGTGGAAAGGATCTCTTGGCTATGTAAGCAAGTCTTGTTCTGGGTACCTCCAACAGGCAGGTATTATTAGATCTCAAGGCCCTGCAAACCGGCAACAAGGACAAGCAGGTAATTCCACAGGGATGCATGGGTGCAGGGTTGTGCGGATTTGGGGTGCACCTTGTGTGTGCTGGTCCTTTGAGGTGGATGCGTGGGTGTGGGCTTATGTGTGTGGTGTGTGATTGATGGTTGTACAGAGAGTAGGATTAGTGGGTGTAGGTGCATTTTCCATGTGGGGGGCTCAGATTAGTGGTTGTACTGGGAGTAGGAATTGTGGGCATAGGTGCACTTTGCATTTGGGGGCTCAGATTGGTGGGTGTACAGAATATTGGGTGTAGGCGCACTTTCATGGGGGGCACAGATTGGTGGTTGTATAGGGAGTAGGGTGTAGGTGCACTTTGCATGTGGTGGGCTCGGATTGGTGGGTGCACAGGGAGTAGGAATAGTGGGTGTTGGTGCACGCTGCATTTGGGGGGTGCAGATTTGTGGCACTCCTGGGACTGTTAATGGTTGGTATGGGTGCAAGTAATGGTGATTACTTTTGAGTCCTCCCCATGCAAATTGTAGCTTTTTCACTGCATCTGGTGAGACGGTTCACATTCTGTACAAAACAGTGTATTTCAGTGGGTTCCTGGTTTGCATTGGGGCGTGTTGTGGGCGTGTCAGATGCAATCCTGTTTTCTTTGCACTGTAGGTACCTGCTTGCACTTATTTCTGTAAACTGCCTCCTTGCGGGATGCATTTGCGCCACACAATCCTAGCGCACAAGCTGGAACATTTGTGGACACCTTGCACTGTAAATCAGGCCCTCGGCACTTGAATCTAAGGTAGAGGAGCATGAACAACGTGCTATCTGAATTCCACATTTACTAGATAATGCATATACTCAGCAAATCAACAAGACTTGTTTAGGTGTCACTGATTGTTCTTTGGTTAGTCACGTGACCTCCCAGTCTATTAGCATACTGAATCAAACGTGCTTTTATTGTATGTAATAACAAATGGTCTCATAAACTTTAAAATAACTTTGCCAAACAGCAGATGCAACCCCAAGCCAATTCATCTATCTTCTAGAGGGGTGTGTACCGTATACTGCACGCCCTCCTTTGGCACCTTAATGGTGGTGTGAGTTGTGTGGCAGGACCAGTTTAACTCCTGCAAAGTGGATTTGAAGTAATTTAATGAATTTGAAAAGCGGGCACCTCTTTCATTTCTCAAAACAGAAATTGCCAAGTTCTGTGGGTGCATACTTGCCAACATTCTGTGACCAAAAGGATGTAGGATTGTTCAAGTTTAAAAAAGAACAACCCATCAAACAGCACAACATGGAAAGATGTTTAAGTGTTAATAATGTATAATTCTGAATGGCAAGTTCACACCAAATTGAATTACCTAACTTTGCAGAAGGTAATCACACAGAGCTGGTAGTCAACATTTGCCACTGCTCCGTACCAGCAGCTCGGGCAGCACATATCTATTCGTGCAGTGCAAGTTGAACACTGAATGACATGGAGACTGATACCCCCCTCAGTCTGATAGGCAGATGCAGTGTGTTGGTGTTACACTCTGCCACTTGACTTCACTGGTGGTTCACGTAAGGGTTGTTCCGGCAAGAGTGCAGGACAGAGTCACATAACTGTCAGGTCAGTGGATTTATCTGAGATCATCAAAGTAATCACCTACCAGCCCACTGTGCAGACAGACTAATTAATGTGTTGCATGCTTTGTCCTGCAGCCTGCCTTAGAGTCACATAAATGACCTGACACTGTAAAAAGCTATAGGATCTGTCACCCAAATCTGTAGGTGGTAGGGCTGCTTAAAAAGCAGTAGCATACTGCCTAAATCTGTAGGGTTGGCAAATATGTGGGTGTTCCCAGTCACAGGTTAAGCTCCATGACATTAAGAATTTCACAAAGATTTCCAAGAGAGTTTCATAAAAGTCTCTCAAATGTCATTTTAAGCGCAATGCGATTTCTTCATAGCTATACAATTGGGCACATCAGCATTGCATGATGATTTAGCTCAGCTCGTTTCTGATACAAGATTACCCCTCAGGAGCACGTCATATTCTGAGATAAAAGCACATGTGTGCCAACTGTAATTTAACAACTTGCATAGAATGTTCCAGAGCAAAAAACTCCAATCTTTAGAAAAGCTCACAACAATATTGCTAGTCTTTCCATTATGTAATTATGGAGTAGCATAAAAGGCAAAAAAATACTTTGTTTAATATAATAGCTAAGATATACATTACAAGAAACAACCCTACACATAAAGGAAAATCTATATTTGTAAACATGAATGCTTTGCAATTTGTTTTAAAACAATTAAAAACCACAACTAAAGTGGCTGATGTTCCAAATGCATTCAAATAGATCTGGTCTTGATCATAACATAAGGGGCTTAACACATTGAGCCATCCAATCAGCTGCAATTTAACATGCCTCAAACTAATAGACCCAAAATAAAATATAATAAGCAACATTGTGCATTTTAATACATAGCTCACGAATTCTACAATACAAGTTAAAAGAAACAATGGAAATTTAATTCTTCATTGATATCATTTGGAATTACTGAGTCAAGCCTGTCTACCCAAAAACATTATCCGCATAGCAGCAGTTTATTAATATGTCCCACTATTTGGAGTATCATCAAAGCACTAACTCCCCCCATGGCCAATGAAGCAATTGTACCAGTAACCCTTCCAAGAACTATTTTATTTTCTTGGAGGGTAAAGTCCTCTGAATTCAAAATAGCATTTCTTTAGATAGACAATCCCAAGACTAGAGTTCCTCTTCCTCTTTGACTATGAAAGATATGTATCCTTCCTGTAGCTTTAATTAATCTTGCAGGTCTATTGTGAACAGTTTTTAGTATTGGCTATTAGGTGGTGCTTTAAGAGCTGGGATGTACGGAGAGACACACAGCCTGTAGGTGTTTGGCTTTTACTCATCCATTTAACACCCCTGACCAGGCTTGTCAACTAAGGTCGCTCCCACCCATAAGTTGCCCAGGCACACCCAAAACACATACACCTTTAAGCTAGCTCTGTGCTTTTATGGGGATGCCAATGATATTTCCAGGCAGTCTTCTGAAAGGCAATGTCTCAGTTACTCAATTTATGATAGTTACTCTTCTCACCATTGTGACCTGTCAATGTACCCTAGTTCTATGGGTGGTTATTAACCACCTGGTAATCTTTCTTTTCAACAAGCTATCTTCCCTGCCCATCTAAAAAAGGCCTTGCATCCTGCCCTACTAAAATAATAAATCTACCTTAGATCTTATGGATTTGAGTAACTATTGCCTGATGGTGGGTCTGCATGAATTGCTAAGATAATAGCTGTTAGCTATGGACCAATTACAAATTTTCGCTGAGAAACGTATTTTGGACCCCTATCAATCTGGGTTTCGACCTTCACATAGTACGGAAACTGAGCTGTTATCAGTCTTGGGGGATATCTTGGTAGCCGCAGACGAAGTCTTTGCATATTTGTTGGTCATGCTTGGCCTCTTGGCAGCTTTTGATACTGTAGGCTACATTGTCCTTATGTTGCCTGACCAATCTTTGATCTGGTCAAAGAGTGTTCTCTCAGGAAGGTCTCTCTGAGTCAAGCTTGGACATTCTCTGTCCTCGCCGGCTCTCGTGAACTTTGGTGGGTCCCAGGGTTCACCCATATCCCATCTGCTGTTTAATACGTATGTGTGACCTTTAATAAACATTCTGCACAGTTTTGGGCTATGATAGGCAACTTTATATTGAAGCATTTGGGTGAGGCAACAAGTTTAATCAGCTGGAGTTGGGTTTAACAAAGGTGGATGTTCAAGAATGGTTTGCAACTAAATCCTGCTAAAACGGGTGCTGGTCCCAAACATTTGATTAATGATCCCCTTTGTTCCCCTACTGCTCTCAACCTTTTTTGATTACCCATGTCCTTCTCTACAAGGTTAAGATCATGGGTGTGATGTGGGAGCCTGAACTCTCACTCGCCCTTCAGATAAATGACGTAGTAAGATCCTCATGTTACCGGCTTGGATTGTTAAGGAAGGCTATGCTCTTTATTCGCAAAGAAGTTCATGCATGGATTGTGGATGTTCTTGTTAAAGCTAAATTAGATTATACAAATTTACTGTATTCTGGCCTCCCCGATTAACTGCTGGGTTTGGCTTCAGTGGTACAAAACACATCTATTTATCTAATTTATAAGCTAACAGCCCTCGTGATTCCCGTTCTCGTCTTGCTCTCCGCTGGTTGCCAGTATGCCAATGCATAATTTTTTAAGTTTCATGCCTAACTTTAAGGCACACGTGCATGGATTGGTATTTGCTTTTTTGTAATGCCAAGATTACCCCTACCATCCTTCCAAATTATTGCGCTCAGCCATTCACTGTCTACTGCCAATTCCAAGCTATTGCAGTGTCACTAGGAGCTACAGATGTTTTTCGGCCATGGGTCCAAGATTCCAGAACCTGCTGCTTTAGAATAGTGTCAACTGGAGCCTTTGTCCACATTTTTCAAGAAATTAAAAACACACCTCTTCCAATAATTGTTCTTCTAATGCTGTTTCATGATAATTTTTCTGCCAACCTTTTTATGCTACCAGCTGCGCCCAGATGCAGGCCTCTGTCCGCTGCCTTGTGATATGCATGCCACAAATTAACAAAATCAAATCAAATTAAATTGCAGCTGTAAACTAGCTCCTGGTGTAACAGAAATGCCCTGAGCAAGTCTGCTGTTGGCTTCCCATCTTGCTATGTAAGCATATGTGCATCCTGCTATTTGTTCTTAGGACAACTCCCGTTAAAAACCAGCTCTGGGAAAGCCAACAAGTTTTCCCTTTGTATAGATATTAGAGAGCCAATTGCCATGATTTGCCATGCACTGCCATTGTGTACCCAGATACTAACACCATTCGCCGGCTGTTGCCATCAAATGACCATATAGTACCATTATGACAGTGCATGGAAAATGACTTTCCTATGCCTAAACAAAGCAAAAATCACTGACGTTCATGACTGAAGAAAAACCCACATTGACAGGAATCGAGGATCTTTGGAGGTTCAGTTTAGTACAATAGCTACAAAAAACACCACTCCTGTCTTGGGTTTCTGGTAGCCACTGGGAAGTAGCTGAAAAGAGCTGTAGTTCCTCTGGAAATAATTTGTAAAGTGAAGCGTGAGAACTAATTCTTTGAAGAAGTAATGGGAGGTGATTTTACTGGTAACTTGCAATCTTTAGTTAGAAGAGCAGAGATAGAATTTCCAGTGGACCTGGATACTGCTGAAGATATTGCCAAAAGCAATACAGACTCGCTATCCGTGCCAAGAAAAGGGCCCACATTCAGGCACGGTTTTCTGGCGCATCCAACAACAGGGCCAAAATTATCAAAATCTGCAAGGAACCCTTATGCAGTATCCCCCCTCCCCTATTCACTCTCAGCCTTCTGCAATGCACTCACCACTCACTTCACCACCAAAGCCCAGGACATCCTGAACAGCCTTGTTAGACACTCTCCCATCACATCACTCACCCCCTTGCCTCCAATTGCCTTTCCCCCTCCACCTTCTCCTTCGCTCTTGTCTCACCTGATGAAGTCAACAGAGTTGTCAGCTCCATGAAGGTCTACTCCAAACAGGTTTCCCCTTTCTCTTTGAGAACCATCATGGACAACATTGGCTCTTTTTCCCCTGCACTTGCTGATCTCTGTAACCACTCCTTTGCTACTAGTTCTTCCCCTCCTCCCTCAAGCACTCCCTTGTGCGACACCGCCTTAAAAAAAGTCAGCTGACCCTACCTGTCCAGCCAACTACCGCCCTATCTCCATCACCCCTTCCTAGGGAAACTGCTGAAGAAGTTGGCCCTGCCCCAACTCAACTCTCACACTGAACTTGTTGGTGGTCTCCGCGACGATCAATCTGGATTGCAAGCATCCGGAAGCATGGAAACTGCTCTTCTGAACACCTGTGAAAAACTGCTTGTATCCCTGGAACCCAAATCCCCAGCTTTGCTCCTCCTTCTTGATCTCTCCTCTGCATTTGAAATGGTCACCCACTCCATCCTCATACAAACGCTCCATGACACCATTGGTATCTCGGAGTGGGCACTGGACTGGCTGACCACTCCTCTAAAGCTATCTTGGCACCTTTTCCTCTCCTACATCATTCTCTTGTGGTGTCCCACAGGGCTATATCCTCTCACCCTGGCTCTTTAACATCTACCTTTCTTAGCTGACACTCCTCATCTCCTCATTCTCCCCCAACTTCTGGTGTTATGCAGATGACCCATAACATTTCTTCAAACTTCCTGCTTACCCTCTTGCACCTTCCATCATGCCTGACTGCCTTTATGCCATCCATGCCTCGTACATTTCCAATGATCTCTGCCTCAATGCCAGTAAAACGGAGATCCTTCCCATTGATACCCCTGCTCCTGACTTATTCCTTTCACTCTGACCTTCCTCCATGGGCTCCTCCTGCTCCCTCCTCTGAAGCCAGAAACCTTGGAGTTATCTTTGACTCCTCTCTCTCTTTCCTGTCTAACACTCAGGACATTGCCAAGAAGTCCCACTTGCAGCTCTTCCTTCTCAAAGGAATTGTATTTTTTCTCATCTTCCCCCAGAAGCTCAATGTTACCCAAGCCTGCTTTTCTCTAGGCTTGAATATTGCAATAGTCCCCTCCTTAACCTTCCTTCTCCCACTCTGCGTCCTCTACAGCTAATCCAGTATAGGGAAGACTTATGCTTGGCCTCAAGCCAAGGGAGTGCATCTCTCCTGCCCTAAAATGTCTTCACTGGCTCCCGGTTGCTTCACAGATTATATTCATATCCCTCTGTTTCATCCACAAGGATTTCTGGGGTGGGGACAACACTGTCTGCAACTCTCTCTTATGAAATATTCCCCCTCTAGACCCTTGAGCTCCTATGGCACCAACTCCTTATGTGTAAAGGTTTTTGCTAAACAGAGGGCAGGAGGTCGATCTCTTTCCTGAGCTGGCTCCCTTCTTTGGAACAGCTTCCCCCTCCCTCTTCGTCTTGAGTAGGACTTTCTAAAATTCCGGAAGCTCCTCAAGACTTTCCTCTTTACCTCCGCCTCCCCCCCCCACTCTCCTCTGCTAATCTCACAGTTGCTTGTTTGGTGTTCAGGGCCCTTATGCATCCATGTGGGCCTGACCTCCCACATTGAATCCCCCCAGCTTCTGTTTATCCTCAGCACTGGCCTCGGCTCACCCTCCACCCTGGAGGCTCGCAATTACCTTTCATTGCACTACATGTGTTGCTCAACCATGAGCACCACAGCACCTATCCCATTCCTCCTCCCTTCTGCAATTGCATGTTCTGAACACTAACAAGGCATAGTAGGGTTGTCTCCCCTCCCCCTGCACCTCCCACTGTATTGATATATGTATGTATTTCGATTGTTTTTACATCCCTGTGTCCCCTCCCTGTTGCCCTGTGGGCATTTTGAAACAGTGCTTACTTCCTGTATAAGCACCTAACAAGCAAACAATAATTGAATAAATACAATTAAATAAATAAGAGGTCCTTGTTCTGCTTATCTTGAACAAGAATGAAATTAGGCTTGCGCATTGGTGGATTCAAGGTGTTCATGCAATCAAGTTGCATTTAAGGTGAAGGTTATTTGTGGGATATTGGAGACCAGGAAGTTACTTATATGATATGATATGGCATTTATTACGTGCCTATACACAAGTGTTTCAAGGTGAGACATTGCAAGGGAGGGGGAACAGACGGGACGACAAACAGCGATCCTACTAGGCCAGGTGTCATTCAGAATGCGCAAATGCAAGGGATGGGGAAGGGGGAAAGTGCAAGGGAGGGGGGAAGTGCAGTACATGGGATGAAAGAATAATAACAATAAGTAAAGTACGGCCAGCTGGTGGCAAGTGCAAGGGTAAGTTCAGACATCCGGTGTCAAGTGCTGGTAGTGGGACTGTAGGGATACAGAGACAGTCACGAGTGCGGGGAGCTGCCAGGAGGGCAGTGCAAGTGTGAGACTGGCGGTGGAGAGGACCTGTACCCGGGAACAGAAGGTGGCCAGGTAACCAGTGCAGTTTCAGTGAGGGGTTGATTCAGCAGGGGAGAGGAGGAGAAAAAGCAGAAGCAAAGAGAAAGGTTTTGAGGTGCTTCCGGAACCGGAGATGGTTCTCCCAAGTTTCAGTGAGGCAAGGAGGCTGTTCCAAAGGGAGGCCCCAGCCGAAGCAAGAGATCTACCACCAACTCGTTGCTTGGAGAAGCGACTGACCCTGAGGGAGTTGGTGGCGGATGAGTGGAGAGCTCAACAAGGAAGATATTTAGGAAGAGAGAGTTGAAGGTATTGAGGTCCCAGGCCCCAGAATGCCTTGTGGCCAATGCAGAGGGTTTTGAACTTAATCCTCGCAGCCACTGGGAGCCAGTGCAGAGATTTCAGTCCAGGAGAGATACGATCCCTGGGTTTGAGGCCAAGGACAAGTATTGCAGTCCTGTTGTGGATAGGTTGCAGAGGGCGGAGAGTGGCGGCAGGCAGATTTAGAAAGAGGCTGTTGCAATAGTCCAGCCTAGATGGTACCAGAGCTCTGGAGACAGTGAGTTTCTGGGGGAAGGAGAGGAAAGGAAGAATATCTATGAGGAGGTGCAGCTGGTAGTGTGACTTCTTAGAGATGTCAGAGATGTGAGGAGAGAAGTAGAGTGTGGAGTCGAAGATGGCACGAGATGTTTAGCCTCACAGGTGGGAGCAGGAAGAGGGCCAAGAGAGTCCGGCCTGGCAAGTATATCTTGAAAAGGCAAAGAAGTTGATGTTTACACGTCAGAGCACCTGCAAAAGACAGCACGCTTCAATATGTGTCTGGAGTTAGCTGGAACAATAGAGGTAGCAGAATGACCTCTACATTTTTCACACTCTTGATTAGGAGCTGCAAATGCAACACAAGTCAATACCTCAAGGAAAGGAGGGAGTGGGTGTGCCGATGAGGAGAATCTCAGTATTACTGGCATTAAGGCAGAGATCATTGGCAGCACACCACTCCTGTATGGTGGACAGACAATCAGAGATGAGGGAGGGAGAAGAGGTGCTGAGGGTAGCCTGAAAATGATCTGAGTGTCATCCGCATACCATTGTAAATTGGGGCAGAGCGTGGCAATGCAGTGGGCTAGAAGTGCCAGGTATTGGTTGAACATCCTGGGAGAGAGGTTGGACCCCTGGGTTACACCACAGCTAGAGAAAGAGATAGAGGAGAGGAAGGACCCAATTTCAACCTGGGAGGGTCGATCAGAGAGGAAAGAAGTCAGCCACGCCAGGGCCTGAGCAGTGATCCCCAGGTTATCATGGAGACAATTGAGCAGGATGGCATGGTTCACCGTATCAAAGACAGAAGAAAGATCAAGTAAGATGAGAACACAAGGGGTGTTGGAGTCAAGGTTGGAGAGCAGGTCTCCATGGATGTTCAGGAGAGCAGTCTCCCTGCTTCTGGCAGCTCGGAAGCCAGACTAATGGTCATGGAGGCAACCGACAGATTCAGAGTGAAGATTAAGCTTGGAGATGGCCAGCTTTTTCAGGAGTTTGCCAAAGAAAGGGGTGATGGAGATTGGGGGATAGTCGGCCGGGCAAGATAGGTCAGCCGAGGGGTTCTTAAGAAGAGGGTGCACAAGGGAGTGCTTCAGGGGGGGTGGAGGGAAGACTCCAGTGGTGAAGGAGTGGTTGCAGAAGTCGATGTGGTCCTTGATGGTTTCGAAGGAGCAGGGTGAACCTGTTTTGATGAGACTTTCATAGATCAGACTTGTTTGGAAACCTTCTCAGGGGAGAATGGGGGAAAAGCAGGGAAGGAGGGATCAGAGGTGGCCCAAGAAGGGCCAGAGGAAGAGCAGGGCACAGAGGGAGGATATGGAGGAAATGGAGGATTCTGGTGGGGATATTGATGCTGACTCAGTATATCAACTTTTGATTAAGTATATATTGCTGGGTATTTTCTTGCTATCAACAGAGAAGTCTGGGCGCACTCAGGTGAAATAGATTAGTGGAAGCTTCAGTGTGGGAACAGTGGTGGGAAATACTAGTTTATATTTTGTGATGGTTAAAGTTCTGGAACGACCTTGAGCATGTGTGGTACTTTCAGTGTCATAAGAGCATTGGGAGTGGGATGGCTGGAATCTCTGAGTACAACATAAACAGTGTCTACTACTTGAGACACTTCTGTCCCCTGCACACCAATATTACCCGAATATGCAGTCAATTGTTTACATGATGATTCAAAGAATTTAATTTAACATGAAAATAGACAAAACAGCCAGTGACAAAATACATCACTTGAGGGCAAATCATGTGCCCATACAGTAACAAATATTCATAGAATCATAATTATAGAATAATTCCTTCAGTTGGATTACTTCAGACTCAATGTGTTTTGCGGTCCCAAACCCCTACTTCTGTCTCAATCTCAATTTCTACCAAATTCCAGAATACCAATATACTCAAGTTCATGTCATGCATATCAGGAATAGCATCATCACATTCGGGTATATACCCCACAGAGGACATAATTGCCTTACAGTCATCTCCAGTGCAAGCAACCATCTTAAACATGCAGACGTGTTTCCTTGAGATTGTCAATCCATACCCTTGTCAGTAATATCTCTGAGTGGCAAGTATATCTTGAAAAGGCAAAGAAGTTGATGTTTAGAGGTCAGAGCACCTGCAAAAGACAGCACGCTTCAATATGTGTCTGGAGTTAGCTGGAACAGTAGAGGTAACAGAATGACCTCTACATTTTTCACACTCCTGATTATGAGCTGCAAACGCAACACGAGTCAATACCTCGAGCATTGAGGCATTACCTCCAGCGGAATTAAGTCTTGGGGAAATTGCACAGATACCAGTGAGCGAAGACCAGCAGGAAGCCGATCCTGGGATATTAAGCAAAGTAATGAAAGCATAATGTAATGCCACACACACACACACACCCTTCTGGAGAAGGGACGAGATTAGCACAAGCACAGGGTTCCACTGTAACCATTGCTCTGCAGAGAGATCTTTGATGTTTTTTCTCCCACTGCTAAGCTCTAGCAGACTAATAACGACTTTTGTCACTTAGAATAGGAACGTTAGCTAGAAATGGTTTCATATATTACAAGCAATGCCTAAGCTGCATTCCCTGAAGCCACCAAGCTGCCCAGCAGTTGATTATAGGATGCATCGAAAGCTTCTTCCTTGGGAGATAATGACGAATCAGAGTATGCTCAATAAATATAGCAGGAAAATAAAACGAACACAATTGGAGCAGATTTAATAATGAAATTACATTGTTAAGTAAGTATTTTGTAACTGCCAATAGAATAAACCAACCAGGATGTATAAAAGTGTAATTTATTGAATACAAGAATGGATGATAAAATGCTCAATATAGTCTTATGGCGACCCCCTTTTGAAAAGACTAAGTACGTTGATCGGGAAAAACCTTCATAGTGGCATCATGAACCTTTGAGATGGCGAGTCACCCTCTGAACTTACCAACATTCTGCGTTTAGAGCACAGTCACTGAAGAAGCAGGCAGTTCCGCTTCCATGTCAAGTTTTGCCCGCGATGCCTGCACAACGGCGTTTCCATCAAGCGGAACATGTCCAGTCTCAGGCGATTAAAACCTGATGAACCAAAGTGGTGTGGTTTCCACACCGAATGCTGCTCACGATTCATTGCTGGGCATGCCATCGAACAGAAATGGCCGCGGAAGTGGGATAGTGGAGAACTGAGGGGGTGTGATTGCTGCAGGGCATTCTCTGCGGATGCAACAATGCCTAACACTGATGGCTGGCTTCTTCCTGTCTTTCCTTAAACATATGTAACCTTTAATAAGGAGATGACGTTGAGAGCGTCCAATGCATTTCGGACTTGCTAAATAATACATAATGTGTAAACGTCAGCATGGCAAACAACCCGGAAACACATAATAAAGAAACACGCAAAAACGGGGAAAGGACAAAAAAGAAAATTAATAATAATATTTAAATAAAAATAATCTTCAATGATACAGCTCTGTAAGTTGAAATATAAACTAATTGATGCTGTATGTGAAGAAATTGATTCCATCATACAAGCTAACAATCGAAATGAATTTATCATAGCTGGTGATTTCAATATGCATCTGTTTGATAAAGAGGGTAATAAATACACGTTACAAGAAATGTCACCACGGGCAAGGAAATGGATGAAAGAGCTAAGAATTCGCAATATTTCCTTAACCAAACAACCAATGAATGCAAAGGGGATACCATGCCCGACTTGGACACGACAAACTTCCACCTCAGTTATCGACTACATACTTGCATCTGACACTTTACAACAATTTATAACCGGAACCAATAACTTCCCAAACGAAGAAAGTGATCACCATCAAATCTCAATCTCATGGCTTGCTCACAAAACTACTTATGACCAAATAAATTTACCTGAACTAGAAGTATACAACCAGCTGAATAAACTAAGAATAAGAAACCATCAAGCCAGGGAAATACTCTCAACTTTTCAAGTGGCCTCTCAGGAAGATCAAGAAAAACTGGACTATCGATGGATATTAGAAAAATATAAGTATCCACAAACAAAATCAAAGAGTACTCCCAAAATCTCTCACAGCCATCAATACAATCAAAGAATCAAACAAGAAAAACAAGAACACCAAAAGAGAATACGGCACTTGAAAGCAAAGAAAGATCCAGACCTCAAAAAACAGATACAAAAAGAAAAACAAAGATACTCTAATTTTCTAAAAAGCAACAAGGCGATGATGAAACAACATGATGCTGAAACAATCTTGAGTGCTTTACAAAACAAAAACACAAGAAATCTGTGGTTAATGATGAATGATAAACCTACCCAACAAACTTTAATACAAAAAGTCGAGCCACACACATGGGTAAATCATTATCAATAAATATACAACAGCAAAACACCCATTTTGACTACAAACTGAGAAAATGATGAGTGTACTTGGAAATTTGACTGGGACATCGAGGATATAACAAACAAAATCAAATCCTTGAACTCGTCATGAGCCCCTGGCCCAGATGGGCTTTCAAATGCAGTCCTCAAAGCAACACCAGAAGTATGGGCACAATTTTTCTTTCATCTGTTGGAACTTATAGTGAAAAGAAAAGAAATCCCTCACACTTGGACAGTTGCAATCTTGATCCCAATCTACAAAACAGGAGACCGAAAGACGCCAAGTAACTACAGACCTATAGCCCTTCTAGACCCATTAGGAAAACTATTTGCAAGCTACCTACAACAACAATTGAACATCTGGGCAGCAAGGAATGGAAAACATGCGAAAAAGCAAACTGGCTTTGTGACAAAAATTGGAACAAACGTAAACGTACTGTTACTGAATATGATAAAAGTAGAAGCAAGTATCAAAAACCAACAGGTATATGCCTTGTTCATAGACTTGAAAATGGCATTCGATTCAGTAAACGGACAGAAGCTTTGGACCAAATTAACAGCATGGGGTTGCCCCACTTACATCTTAAACCCAATCATCCAATTATACTCAAATACCTCGATTCGAGTTCGACTGACAAATGCTGGTTTGGTCACAGAAGCCATTCCTACTTGGAATGGGTTGAAACAAGGCTGCCCATTAGCCGCTTGTTTATATAACCTGTACACTAACAATTTTGAAGAACAGATTGAAAACACGAAAGCAAATCCCCCAAGAATTAACAACGAATCGATTCATGCACTAATCTATGCTGACAACATTATTATACTAGATAAAACGACATCCGGACTACAAGAATCTTTGAATAAAACACAAGATTACACATATGCAAATGATCTCCAAATCAATACGTGTAAAACAAAGATCATGAAACTTATCAGTCAGAAGCGGAAAAAACAACATCCTATAAAAATCTTGCATGATAATAGTTTCATAGTTTTTTATTGATATACATATAACAAAACACATGTTTTATATATCATTGCTTTCGCATGTACATTTTAAAAACAGACAGTTGATCTAACATTATTACAGTTAAAAACATCTCAGTTGCTATTACATTAGCGATTCAAAAGTGTATTTGGATAGTACGAAATACATATGGTGTCACTTAAAATTGTCTCACATGATCAGACAATACACTGTATAATTAAAACAATTTCAGTGTAGAATAGCACCATAAAATACATTAGGTTTATATTGTTTCCACTCATAAATAGTGACCATAATGTCTCAATTTCATCAGACTTAAAAGTGTTATTATATGATTTCATATGTCGATACCGAAGGGCTTGTAAACTTTCACACACAATTAACAAGTGGTGTAACGTCTCTGTGACATTATTACCACATAAGCGGCAATATCGATTGTCACGGGGAATACCCAATTGAGAGCCTTTTACTTCCAATGCCTCGGATATATTTAATTTCAATAGGAGGTATTGCCGTACTGTTTGTGGATTGGGGATGGCATGGATGTAGTTTGGAGTCTGACCTCGGGACATGTGCTCATTGCAATAAGTCCCGCTGTGAGTTTTAGTCAATAGGTCTGACAGCTGTTGTTCATAGCTTACATCTTTCAATATATTTTTCAGGGTGGATTTCACAGAGTGCAAGCTCATTTGGCTAAATGAGGGAATTGAACTAGTCCACTTATTGTGAAGTTGTTTCAACTCACCCATTATTCCAAAAGCATTGATGTTCGCGAGTTTCATGTATGCTTTCACATATCGACAAGTGATTGTATCAGTCTTGATACGTAACAACTTTTCGTAATTTAGTACACAATGGTTAATGAATACATGCGATAGACCTATCAGATTGAATTCTAGGTATATATATTCGACACTTACACATTGTGGAAGACGAAACAGTTTCCGAAGTAACCAGGCTTCAAATCGCACAACCAGTTTAATGAAGTTGTGCCCCCATATTATAATGGCGTACAGTAATATTGCTCTAATCTTAGCAATGTAAATGGTCAATATCGCAGATACCGAGTAGCCGCTATTTCTTCCAATGAAGATACTCAGAGCGTTGGTAGCAACCAGACAGCGGGCCTGTAGTGCGGACCACTGAGCGTGCCATGCTAGGCGATCATCAACGATGATGCCTAAATATTTATAAGTTTTAACTTGTTCTGAAGGCTTACCGTTCATTGACCACACATGACCTTGCAAGATAATAAAGAAATTATGATCACAAAGACAATAAAATATCTGGGCGCTCTCATAAATCCTTCAAACAATGAAAAAGAATGGTACGAAAACATCAAAGAAAAGGCTAGATCCTTGGCCAGACAAGGTAGATTCTTTCATTTAAAGTATGCTACATACTCAGCGAAGGCCACAGTGTTACTATACAGGCAAAAGGTTGTCCCAATCATAACCTAGGCTAGTGTATCCTTAATTAATGAGAAGATCATTAACTGGTCCGTCCTAGAAGGTCTATATTGGCGGAAAACGTTAGCTCTCCCCAAATCATTTCCGATTGCTAGGATCCGTTTTGAATTAGGTTTACAATCAATTGAATCTATAGTCACAGGGAAACAGATGGGCCTTTATGGAAAAATCATTTCGGATGATCTGATTCCATCACTGGAAATATTAAAAAGAAAAGAACAAGCATTTCAAACGACAGCTCTTTCGAAGTGGACAACAACAATAAAAAGAAAAATGCAAGCGGAAGAAATCACAGAAGAAATGTTGACAGAGAGACCCCAGCAAGTGAAAAGAAAACTAAAAACGAATGACTGGATAAAAACAATAGACAAACAAAAAATCTATAAGCGATTTCTTAAATGTGACACAGAAGTCAGAGCCTTAAATGAACTACCAGAATACCTAAGTAATTTTCCGGATAAGACGATTCGTGATTTATTTTTAAGATTTCGACTGAATATACTACCAACCAGGGACTATCTGGCTACATTTGATAAAACTGGGTCTACCTCTGTGAACTGTAGATTTTGTAAAGAACTGCAAACACCAGAAACTTTACTTCATCTAATTATGGTGTGTCCGATGTTGAAAGAAAAAAGAGAACTATTCAGAAGTTTCTTTAGAATTTCGAATAAAGCAATGACGATAGAAGAAAGATGGGCTAATCTTCTAAGAGGAAATGATCAGTGGCTAATAATTACAATAATCAAATTCTGGACTGAGATTATAAAATGAGTAGAAATGCACAGAGCAAATTAATTTTTTTTTCCTTTTGTTTTTTATTCTTTTAAAAAAAATATGAAAGTGAAATAGAATTTAATGTAAAGTTTGTAAAATCAAACCAAACATTTTAATAAAAAAAAACAAAAAAACTACATTGCTCATCTCCTTAGTAAACGTCCAGACAACAGGTGGAAGTAACAGCTTCCAACCATGTATGGGGGAAAATCAGAAGGTAATGATTGTATTAGACGCCCAGTGTCATGTGGTACCCTTACAACCAGTGCCCACTTGAAAAACACCTCAATAAATAAACATGAACCGTGTGTTTTGAAAAATGCCTATTTGCTAAAAGGTCACTCAAAATAAAAACAAAATGGACCATGCATACATTTAAACCCCACCCGGATCAACTGAAGATAGCCCTCATCCATAACATCATCATCTAATCAATACAGAAAGCAGATGCCACAGCCTGTCCTGAATCACAGCTCGTGTACCAATTCGGTTGTAATGTGTCCATCTGGCGAGGCATAAATACATAAAATGACAATTTCCACTGCACAGCATACCCAATTCCTTCAGTGCATTCTTGCTGATAGAGTTACTTATTTGGGCCGTGAGGCCGAAAACAGCAGGATGTTACACCATTTCGTGCCAAACCGACGAATGAGCGGGGTATTATGTGACCACAGCATAAAAAGGCTGTGCGCAGACTAACATGATGACGTCATGAAAAATGTCGATGCGGAAACTCATCTCCAACCAAATCTAATGTAAATATACCTGTACAGCCAGAAATATGAAAAACATTGAGCACCCCTCTACAAAGTGCCCATTGTATCCTTAAAACCATAACTAGAGTAACAAAGTAACCACTGCAAAAGATAACCAAGTTTAAAACGTTCCTGATGTTCTATGGTGGTTCATAAACAAATAAGGAGCCAACTCGTAGCCATCTAATGTAACTGTCTGAGTAGTTAGGTATTGCCCATATGACATGTAGGGGCTCCATGAGGTGTGTCTGAATTAGTAACATTAGCAGAATAATCGTATTGGTAACCCTCTGTGTGAGCAACTAAGACTTCTAATCACAATGAAAGAGTAACACCGACAAACACTGGTAAGGTGTGACAGAATTCATAATTAGGAAATAACAGACTATGTTGCCAAAATGCCATCTGCCCAGCTTTATATATGCAAGGTCACAACTGCAATTTACAAACCATTCCGTTCAAATTCGAGTGCATGTCATTCAAATAAAACATAAAAAGTCCTGTTCTTCGTTCACTCCTGAGGGCTGAAGGGAATCCAGAAGATCAATCCACAATGACTATTTGTGTCTAAACATCCATTCCGTGTCGATATACTGCCCATTGCCATCAATCCTGTCCAAAATTTGGAAACACCGTTTGTGGACTTGGGGACCCACCTACCGCTGACCCTACATATTGCTGTGGGACTTTCAAGACATCTCCAAGCAAAGATCTCACTCACTCAGTCAACACTTGAGAGATTGACCCAATGTATGGCAAATACATGGTGGACACGAGTGGCGAGCCTGATAGCTGCCTCTCATGGTCACTGGAGAAGTCCCTAATGGTCAACGGAGAGGTCCCTACATATACAAATATATCACTCCAGCTGCTTTAGGAGATCTGCCACATAGAACAGCACCTTTTTGGTTTAAAAAGGTATTTACTTGGGAATTGCCACTTTTCCCCTTCCCCCACTAACTTGCACTTGCACAACCTCAATGTCACCTGGCGTGGTAAGATCGTTGACTCTGTCTTCCCTCTGTTCCCCTCCCTTACCGCGTCACGCCTTAAAACACTTGTGTATAGGCGCGTTATAAATGCCATATCATATCATATCATATACAGGTTGTAGGAGTACGTGTACAGTGCACATCATATGACTGTAAGCAAACCCACATGTCAAATAATGGGGTTAATGAAAAAGCGCCCCATGAGTATCGCCTGTTTCTACGGTTTGAGTCGTTCAGATTGACTGAAAAGGTTCAGTATGAAAAGCAACATATGTCCTCTCAAGTCTATACTGTAAGGGTCTCACATGTTTTAGATATCTCACTGCAACAGAGCACTCCATTGGCACTGAAGCTTTTTCAGTAAAACTTTGGAAACAAAAAATTGTTAATAGGCATCGTGTGTAGAACATGTCATTGAATTCAGAAAAACACACTCTTGAGATGCTGTTCTGTTTTTCAATAATTCAAAAAGGACACAGCATGAGTTTCAAAGTTGGCAAAAAGAAATCCCTCCCAGGCCAAGAGCGAGCGAGGGAAATGTTAGTGTAGTACACTTCCATATTAAGTTACAAGCCATTTGAAAAAACATGAGTTAAGTGAAAGAACTGGCAAAACCTTAAATTTGAGACACCCGGCAGGGCTCAATGCTAAAAATAAAGACCTTTCCATCAGGCAACTCAACTGCATGCTCGGCTCCTTTTCCTGGGGGACAAAAGTATGCTTTTTAAATGTCAGAGTGCGGACAAAGGTTTCACTATATGCAATATCTACGAACATGATGTAGAAGTTACTTGTACCTGATAAGTGCAGGTAGAATTAAGCCTGTCTTAATTAGCCACTGAAGAGCTTGCCAAACAGCAGAGATAGTTTTACTGAAATTGCGATCTCCTATCATTGTAATCTCAGGTTTGGTAAGAGAAGTTAACACACACAAATACCTTTTGCTTAGTTAATTCTTGTGACTCACTCGCTAATGCAGTTCTGGAGTTGCTTTCGAGTTTAAAAGGGAGCTTTATGCTAGTGACCAATCTGAAAGCGTGCTCTTGCCTTAATTGAAGAAAGAGTGATGTTATCTGTGCGGTATCCCAAAAACTGCTTGGATCAAGAGACTGCCACATGGAAAAATAAGATTTTAGAGCAGGTAAAACGCATTGAGTGTGTTCTGTAGACACTATTGAAATGCTTGACTGGAATCCATCCAAATCACTGAGGTGGTTTCTATTTAACTAGCCAATGGAATGCTTGCCCTTTATCCTAAACTGCCAGCCTAAGTGTTAGGACAGATTTCCATTTTAGGGCTTATCTAGTCCCATTTAATGGGAAACCCTAAGCCTTTACGTTTCTTTGTGTTGGCTTCCCTTGTACTATATGTGTGTGGCCAGTGGGACTCCTACTGACATCCTGCTGCCACTGCAGCCCTTTTCTTTTTGTGATGTGCTGTCCTAGTAGCCAATATGGCTACCAGAGAAGGGATTCTTATTGAGCACTCCCAGCTTGGTGCCAAGGTGATTCTATCCTACAAGTTGACTTCCACAGCCTTTATACTAAGCACACGTGTACATTCCACTCTCTGGTGCACAGGACGTGTGTCCATACCCTTCTCTCCCTGTTGCCTTGTTGGATATTGGAAACGGCTTCCCTAACCTTCATAGACAGAGTTTGTATTGCTTGCACTCGGCTTTACTTGGGTCACATGCCCATTCCACTCTTTCAGGCTTTCATGGTCACTGAAACTTTTCCAGCCTTGATATGCACTCTTCACATCTCTCTCACTCCATTTTACCTGGGTCTGGTGCTCGTTCCGGTTTCCAAGCTCCTCGCACTGGGAATGGCTTTGCCAGTCTTTGACCCCACAAGTTACAGCCCTCACTGTCATCCTCACACTGGGAGCATTTGCTTGCCTCTTCATGCTCTTCTCCCGAGCACTGGCACTGGCCTTGTGGAGATTATCACACCTGCCAACCTATCCTACCATACCCAGACGGGTGATCTCACGTAGCAGAAGTCCTTCCCAGACATAACTAGAAGCTGCAAGCCCACTCTACTTTTCACCCCCACTCTGATCCAGTTAACCTGGTAGAAGAGAACATAAGAACGAGTTTACTAAAAGAGAGTTAATCATTTTTGTTACTACTATAATTTGGGAGAGATTCCATCTGCATATGTGCGGTTCTCCAGTTCTTTCATTTTCTTGTAGTTTTACTCTGCGTCCCTTTTATACTCCACAGGGAGTATGAGGGCTAGAATAGTCTGCTCTGTTCCATGTGATCCTTCAAAGTAGAAATTGTTGCTTCAGACATATACCTCCCTGTACTGTGGGGGAGCCTGGGCTGTCTCCAAAGGTCGTGCATAAAGGCAGTGGTGGCTGGGAATTTTGAACTAAAGGGGTGTAAATGTATGAGCCTAATATGCGGGAGCTAAACTAATAGCTTAAAATGGTGCATTTTACAGCACTCTTTGAAAAAGTGGATAAAACAGTTTGCAATCAGTTTTGAACACAATAGATTCAAGTCACCAACAGTGCACAGGACCATTGTGCAGCACATTTGTTTGAAGCCTTTGTCCCTTACATAGGCTAGTATATGCAACATGTTCATGCTGGCTGTGTCCATAAATGTCTATGAATGCTGCACCAATATAGGCCAGTATTACCATATAAGGACTCCCAGCAAGTATACAATGCCATGCAACGAAAGAAAATAAATCCAGACTGGCTTTACCAAGATTGGCCAGTGTACCATGCAATCACACTTATGTTCACTTTTAACCTTGACGCAAAGTACAAAAATGCCATGACACACAAGGAATATATAGCTAGACTGGAGTCACCAATGTAAGCCAATCTAGCCATGTAATAAAACTCATCACGTTTGCTTTTCCCTTGATGGCAAGTAAAAAGTAACAAATGCCACGCCACAACAAGAAAGTAAATGCACACTGATAACATAGACCAAGCTAGCCTCATTATAACCCTTATTATGTTTTGTTTACCCTTGATGCAGAGTAGAAAATGTCATCCACCTTAAGAAAGTAAATGCAGAGTGACACTACTAATGTAGGTCAGTCTAGCCAAGTATTAACTCTTACATTTGCTTTTCCCTTGATAACAAGTAAAAACGACACTGGCTGACACTTGCAGTGCTAGTCTACACATGCTTTCTTATTGTGGAATGGCATTTTTTACTTGGCATCAAGGGTAAAGCAAACATAAGTGTTATTAACTGGCTAGACTGGCCTGGGAGGATAGCTAAGAGGCAATGTGTTTGTCTTAGAAACAAGACAACGCATATCAACACAGGTTTGAAACTTGGTCTTGCGCTTAGAAACTGGTCTCCGATATTAAGCACGTTAATAAAGAACAAGATCATTGTTTGTAGGGCAGTGTTGTGTTTTATATATGGTTGTAAAACACATTACGCATGTAAGTATATATATTTACGTTTTATTGGAGGAGCCCCCAGGAGGCCAACTTCCTTTACAGCAACATCTTCGTGTATGACCTCATCAACATTCTGGAGCCATACACGAAGATGTTGTCATAGTTACATTTCACGTGCGTGTGACAACAGAACCATGTACATATGCTTATGACAATACACTCTGTACATTTAATTCTAACAATATCCTCACAGGCAGTCTATCTATTTGATAACACTTATTTTTGCTTTACCCATGATGCTAAGTAAAAAATGCCATTAAATGTGGGCTAGTCTCATTATAGCACGTTACTTATCACGTTGTTTTAACCTTTGATGCACGGTATTGAGCAGCAAGGGTAGAGTAAAATAACTATGCCATGCCCTTTTCAGCCCCCACCCTTATATTCAGGGGTGGGTGCAGAAACAGACACACGCACACAAACACTCCTACCCACGCATAAACACATCATTCATAAAACTTCTTGCATGCACCCATTCATAAAAACAAAAACACCAACATACATGCATACATGGGGGACTGCAAAGCCTTCCCCTCTTCTCTCGGATGTAGAATGCTGCCTAACAAGGGAGGAGGCGTCTCTGTCAATCGCCATCGTCACATGTTTCTGCTACCCCACCGGCTCTCATTATGTGCTACATTTGTTGCAGAGCCCAAAGGGCTTCGCATACAAGCGAAATAAAAATTGTGTAGAGAGGGACACATCCCAGATAAGAGTGAGGCAGCACAGTCCCCCTGCCAAATAAAGCACAAGGTTGGACTGTGCTGCCTGCCACTCAGCCAAAGTGGTGGTCTGCAGCGCTCAGGTGGGTGGGTAGTAGCCCCCTAAAGTGGGGTGCTTCCACTGCAAAGGGTACCGGAAACCTAATTTATTTAAAAGTGCATATGTAGGTTTGACACAATAGGAACTAGAGACCAAATGTCATGGGTGTGGAAACTATTTGTTCCCCCAATGTCCGAGCTGCACTCCCTGATTCTGCAATTCGTTCTGAGGAGTAACCCATTAGAGGCCTCTGTGATCAGACTTTTACCTGGCCAAATGTTAACAGTTGCAGTTAAATCATAAAATGAATGATTACCTCTTGGTGTTGACGAGCTACTCATTCAATGTTCTGAATATTTATGGAATTGGGAATGATAAAGATGCACCTGGAGTCGAATTCGAATTGGATCCTAAAACATAGTTTTATAGGATTTAAAACGTTGCATTGGATTTATTTAATATGAGTTAATAATTTCTCGGAAAATGAGCTAGCTGCTGTCTCACACCTTTTCTCAGTCTTGCCTGGGTATCTTCCCTTCAAGAGAAGGCCCATGCACAACGGCACTGCGCGAACTATAGATCCCTTTCTCCTCGGGGTTGCCAAGCCAGGCTGAATGGATGTCTCAACATAAAGCAGATGCTAATATCTCCAGTGCAGGCCTGAGGTATGGCTTCGCCTTTGAAGTTTAGTGCGAGGAGATGTTCACTGGTAGGGTCCATGTTCATTGGCTGAATGCCTCTGTAGTTTTGGTTTCGGAATGGAAACCAAACTTCCCAGAGCAGAGAAAATTAGGTCACTGCAGATTAAAGTTTGGGTTTTTGGGTTAGCAAGGATTAGCCACATTTTAGGATTTGCAGGAGCAGTGCCAATGACGTGCATGGGCGGGCCACTCACTGGTAACTTCCCATGATTCGGGACAGAGAGGTGGTATGCACAGGTCATTTAAGACTGTCTCTCTGCTCTACCACTGGACTGGTTACCAGAGATGGAGAAGTCAAGTCCACACTAACCTATCCCTGCAACATTTGGATAAGACATGGTTGTGACAACTACTTACCTTGCTGTGAAAGCCTTTCTCCAAGTCCAAACTCTGGTGGATACCAAAGACCCAGTGCATAGAGGCACAAAGGACCAATCAAGCAGCATAACAAATGGGGTTATAGCACCTGCTATGACACCGCTTGAAAGATGCATCCTGATTGGAGCACAATACAACGAACAACTTATTAGCAGTATTATAATAATAATGATTATTATTATTATTATGAATTCTGAGAGACTTAGGTCTGTCCTCCTCTCGTTTGTTCTGTCAAGGGTTTGTGGCTGAACCAAAGGGATGATAATAAAAATAATATTAATATATTATTATTATTATTATTATTATTATTATTATTATTTATTTTTATTATGCTTCTAGGATACCCAGCTTATGCGTCACTGCTTAGAAGTGCACTATGTATAATAAATCCCTTTTGGTTAAATTGTACCTTTTCAACCATAAAACCCCTTTAGAAGAGTCCAGCGGAGGAGAGACCTATGTCTCTGAGCCTGCATGGGACAGGTGTAACCTTTCCGGAACTGAATGCGTATTTCAGCCAATTGCAGCTTTATTATTTCGAGATGCGCTGATCAGGGGGTATCTAGAATGGTATCTGAAGCTATGAAACACTGGTTAGCTACAGCGTGTTGACAGGGACGCTGAGCACTAGAATGTTCTGTAGATCTCACATCTGGAGATGGAGGGAAGCCGCCTGTAGTATCCGACTTAATTGCATCAAAAGCCTTAGTCATCTTCTCCATTTGCTTTGTTTGTATGCTTGAACTTCGGTTGTCGTTGCAAGGTCCTATACTTAAAAACAAGACAACTGACTTCCCCGCTCAATATCTAAACAGGCCTAGCATGGTCATATATATAGATATTTAAGATTGTAAATTTCACATTAAGGTTGGGCGAGCCAAATTGGTATCATTTACTTTGTCAAGGCAACTAAACCTTATCATTCATACATACACACTGAAACATTACCGTTTTTTAAATGAGTCCATATGAATTTATGAATTTTTAAGACCAATTTAACAGTTTAAAAAAAGAGAGAGAGTAAGACACCATGTTCAATCACTAATATATCATCTTTTCAATCAATTCTTAAAAACAGTCTCATCTGCATGGGGTTGTCTTGTTTTTAAGTATAGTGCTTGAATTTTGTCTCCCGTTTTTGGACACTGACCCCCTTAAACAAAAAATGTGGGGGACTACCTTTGCATAGGTAACTCAAAGTTGCAAGGTCTTTACATGGCTATCCTACCTCATGCAGACCTCATCAGCCACTCCTTGGGACCCTTTCCACTAGAGACGTTTTGGGTCCATAAAAACGACGTTTTACTTTTAGACTGCATCTAACATGGTCCTTATATTTACCACAGGTGTTTGCAGTTCAATTGGCCTGAGCCCTGGTCTGCAGAAGCAGCCCCATACTTACTCATGAGTTCATATTTTCCATTGCCTCACACATAAACCCATGTCAAATAGATTCCATAGACGTTTTGATTGAAATCCTTCAACATCTGTTTTCTTGACTTTTCTTCAGCGATTTCCTACAAATCTTTTTTGTTAAGTGCACAATTTAATTGCTTGATTTTTCAGGTATTTGGATGATAAAAATGTCCTATCTTATTTTGCTTGGTTAGGACATTTGCGTTAGTTAATCCCTCACAGTGAATATTGGTTACGTTTTTTTTAACCTGTTTGCACCACTCTTGCCTTTTAGAAGTAAGACTTGAACTTTGGCAGTACTGCCTAAGGCTAAGACAGGGGAAACGCCTCAGGGCTGTTGGTTTGACCATCATGAACGGTTGGATATATTTTCTGGAGGAGTTACAGCTAATCTTAGGGTGTTTTATTATCGTGGTAAATTGTGGTATATTTTATTGTGGTATTTTATTATTGTAGTGATGCATTGTTGGCTTTCCTATGTATAGTGCTAATGTTCCCCTCAGAATATATTCTAACACCTCTCCCTTTTCCTAGGTCCCCCCAAAGAATAGCTACTAGACTTATTACATGTATGCTCATATATAGGTCCTCCGTAGGGTGCAGAGGAGAGTCAATGGGTGACTGCCAAAAAAAAGAGAAGGACCACACTTTATACCCAGAGTGCCCAAACCACGAAAGACTCCCTGGAGGGTTCCCAAGAGAATGTTACCATTGGGGTGTACTAGTGGTAGTACAAAGAGAAGGAGATGCGCCTGAGTAAGGGAAGAAGCCCATTTTTCTGCGGCCCTGCTGGATCTGCGTGACTGTAATGCCTTTTCACATAAACAAGGGATTCCAGTTCCCCATAACCTGCCACAACAGTGCTGGTGAGCATGGCATTGGGGCTGGACCATGTCGCAGTGGGCCTGGAGAGCACACAGATATCTTGAGTTTCTCTAGGATTGTTAGAGACGAGTCCAGACATTCTGAACAGGGTTCCTGCTAATACCTGCAGGTACCTTCAGGGGGCAGAGGCCAATGGAGTGCTAGTGTTAGCTCTCATGGGCACTCCTTCCAGCCAGACCATGGTGAAGAATAGCTGCAGGAGCTTGGGCCTATCTCCCGGGGGACACCTCTCACATAAGATGGGATGAGCCTCGCCCTACTGCCATCCAAGACATCACCATAGAATGGGCAGGGATCAAAGGCATAGGGAGATTTGATGTTTGCATTGTGCTCTCTGCTTAGTCCCTACTGGGTAATGATTTGGATTACACTGAGTCCGTGGCAATGACCATAAGATCACAGACAGTTGCCCAGAGCCAGGATGAAGAGGCTCTCCATTATAAGGGGAGTGTTGGTCCTCAGAAGGAAGCCACGTTCAGAAGTAAGGCTCAGAGGAAGCTTGCAGATGAGAGGGCAGTGTGGGACAGCCCACCATCACTTGCACCCATAGGAAAGGGATCTGAGCTGGCCCAAGAAGGCCCAACTTCTGACCTGGAGGTACTGCCCATCGACACCCCTTACATCCAAAAGGAGAAATGTCATATGTCATTATTATTTGAATTATTATTATTATCATTTACTAATCAAAAATAATATTGTTACACATTTGATGTTGATAGGTGTCATTATTCAAAGTAAACACATTCAATCCTGAGCTTGACGACATGATCTGAAAAACAAGGTGAAATGCTGTGTGAAATAGTTCCAAAAATCTCGTCAGCACATATTAAAGCGATTGGTGAGTCAAATCGGAGTGGTCTTCTGTACTCAGCGAAAGAGGATGACATTGTTTCGCTCACTGAAGAATCTGTAGTCATTTTAATCTGCTAAATGAAATTTGCAATGCATTACAACAGCAAATCAAATGATGACTGTATCAATGGTAAGGCTTTACAAGGGTGGGAAGCTACACATACCAGACACTTTGCTTATGGACAGAAAGGGAAAGGCGAATCCAGTGGGACATTTTGTTTGGGACACTCAGCACATACCCCCACAGGAGGAACCAGGACCAGGGATTTATGAGAATTGAAAGAACCTTTGCTTTGGAGCTCTTTGAAACCTTTCCAAGAGACCCGATGCCTACCTTTGTACATGACTATCCTGAGCGCGAGCTTGACCATAATTTAATTCGTTTTATGCATACCCTTGCACTTGATAGAATTGATTTGCTTTGCTTTCGTAAGAATGCTAATAAAGAGGCATTGGGAAGCATATTATACATCTGGCCTAAGATTGGTCCCTGTGCGGTTCGTGGCAGTGCATGAGAACATTAATAACAACTGTTTGTGCCATTAACCTAAGGGTTGCATGTGACCCCCCCCCCCCGCCTATCAAAATCAAAAGTGTGTCATCACCAGTACGTTTTTACAAACAAAACGGGCTTCAAGCAACAATGTGTGTCTCAATTTGAATATGGGCTCTCTAGGTCCACTGGTGGTATGAAGAGTGGGATAATAGTTTGCTATCAACGGATTACGCCACATAAGTGATCCACAGCAAGAATGTCATCAAAAATACTGATTTTCTTTATGGCATGTGTAGAGGTGGAACCCTGGTGCGCCTGTGAATTTGTGGCTATGTCTATCTGGCATCACAATGGCAAATGCACACCTGAAAATCACGGAATGCAACAAACAAACCACATCTGGACCTCCAAAAGGAAAATGCTGTTTGCATGAATGTTAATGGCAAGGGGATTGTGAAATATATGGGGCAAAGGCATTTGTATAATGGATAGAGTGAGGAAACATGAATATTGGTTAATCAATACTGGGAGGGAACAGCACCTCCCATTTTATCGTATTAGCTTTCCCAGCCCTTGAATTGACATGTTCAACAGTTTCACATCAGTAAATGAAGAACAGCAGATTGTGACCCACAGTATTGCTTTGTAATCAGTGAGATCATGCTCATGTCATTATATTCACCATTCCTGCGAGTCACAATGGCTCAATGGGAGCACCACAAAGAAGAGCAAGGATAGTTGATGGGTTGTGTGACATCCACAATTTTAAATGTATTATCTGACATGTCATTTGCAAACACATTTGGTGGCATGCATATTTACAGTGTGCTCTCACTTACAGGTGTCTCAGAGGACACCACAGAGGAGGCAGCACATACAAGGCTACCAGGGGAAAGTAAACCTGGTATGTCCAACCAGAAGACACATATTCTCCTTCTCCTGCAATTGCTTCTCCCACATATGCGAGGTGTGACAAAGTCAACTGTCTGACAGACAGTGTGTGGACTCAGGTGACCACAGGGGTAGGTGCCACAATCTGGTACATGATGCAGGGCATGCGGTTGGTAAGGGTTGTATGTCTCTGGTCCAAGCAAATCCTAAACCCTTCTTAGCCAGAGTGAGCATTTCTAGAGATGATTGCATATCTTTAGAGATCTGCCATGATATATTTTCTCTTCTGCAGAGGTGTCACGTTAGGCAGCAATTGGATTTTATTTTTGGCCTCGAAGGTGGATCAAGGTCTTTTGGATTGTGGAGTTAGCCCCGAGGCACCTGCTCTGAGATAATCCCAGTGTGGCATGTCAATGTTGTAGGAAGAGTCAACAGAACACAGAACAACCAAAGGGTGAGAAAGATCCACCTTTTTTCATTCTAGAAGAAAATGCAGTTTCTTTTGCCGCATTTTCTGTGACATCACCTTGTGCTCCTTATGAGTCAGGGAATGTTTCTGACTGTCTAACTACTCCAAAAATGTGGAACTGGAAATGATCAGAAGGCTTTCTTAAAGATTTTTTAACTGAGTGCCGAGGTATAGCGGTGGGAACATAACAGTTGCACCCAAATCTGAACCAATACTGACAGGAGTGCTCCATTGAGCCTATCAAGTTCTAAATTAAGTTGGAAAGTCTCAATATGAAACCTGAGGGATGGCATTTTGGACCGTCTGAGTTATGACCAGGAATATAACCAGAGGCAGCTTTGAGCAGTGATTTTATTACCCAAGGAATCCCCTCGGCAGATGTATTAGAAGGCTAGGTTTAAACTAAAAACAAAAGTGCCCTGACAGTGGCAGAGGTTAAAGATCAGCTGGTTCTAGAACAATCAGCCAGTATAACAACTTCACCAGCCAGGCCTAAGACTATCAGTGAAATAGCTATAGGATTCCAAGAGTCTCAAAATTAGATGCCCATTAGCGTAGAACCCAGCATCAAGAAGCCAGTGGACTCACTGCTGAGGAATCCCCTGATGAACCCAGAAATATTTCAACTTACATTGAAGCCCATTTCTCGGATTCACTGGTCACAGCAAAATCCAGGCGTCTCAGGCTATTCTACCAGAAATATCACCAATAATATTTGATGCCTGTTGGAATATGCAACACTTGACTTGAGAATGTCCTAACGTCACAGCACCTGAACTAATGCACACAAGGTATTGTATCCCAGTGGACCAGTGAAACCTGAACCATCTCTGAGGGTAGGACCTTTGCCAGAGAAGCACCAGACATCCTTGAGGACAAGAGCGAAAGAGAAATGTTGCTCCAAATAAAGAAAGAGATTAGCCAATTGTGTCCTACTGATTTCGTATTTGTATATGGTGATTGGCGTGACTACACAAAGGCTTGGGTAGATGTAAGAGAAGACGGAGAAAGACTTTGAGCAGAATTCACAGTCAAGTCAGGCCTACTGGAGAAGAATCATCTGGGAATAGATCTTGAGCAATTCAGCCAGTGGTTTTGAAGAGATCAAAGAGGTCCCCCCAAGGTTTACTAATGGAACAAAGAGTAGAAGGATTTACTGCCTTGGCTGTACAAAATGGGGTGCTCAAAACAACAATGGAGGGTGGGACTGTCCCTAATATTTCTTTGCAGAATCCAAAACCCCAAAAAGCAGGAAATAAGAGGGCCATTGTGCAAGCTTCACCATCCCCGCTCACGGAACAACAGGTTCCTATTAAGGCACACAGACATGAGAGTGGCATATCATCCAGGATGGTGGACTGGGCCTTTGTAGATTCCGTCCACAAAATGCACACCCACACAGTATGAACACCAGAACCTAAGGGGCACTACCAGAAAGGCTAACCCCCTGGTATCCTCAACAATCCTCAACAATCAGATCAACATGAAGATGCTTAATTAATGCCCTTCCCAAGAAGTGGGGAACTCGGATACTTGAAAGGGAGAAGAAAGAAGGCAGCAGTGCGTGAGTTTTGGGAAAAAACATTTTGGGCAACAGTTTATGATGGAGGAGCATAGGAGAAATGAGCATTAGATCAGAAAGGAGGTGCAGAATAGGTTAGAGGGAAGGAGAGGGAACATGATCTGAGGCAGAGGTGGGAAAGGAGGAGCAGATGAGTAGGAGGGGGGATAAGATCTGAAGAGTTGGTGGTGAAAATTAGAGCTTAGGAGCTTGAGAAGGGAATAATATCAGAGGACATGCTTGGAAAAGGTGGAGCAAATACGTGGGAAATGTTTGGAACACTCTGGGAAGGAAAAGCAAGCAACTCGAAGTTGAAATGAGATTTCAAGGAGGATAGCAAGAGATACAGGCTCGGCAACCTATGGGTTATATGAGAGTGGTGCGAGGAGCTACGAGCAGGTGACAAAGAATCGAGAAGTTGATTGAGGAGCTAGGGGTGAGTGTGTAAACAATTGGTCAGGGCGACCCGGGTTAAGAAGCACAGTAAAAAGCATGCTGACCATTCAATAGTGTTTCAAGAACAAAATGCCATTTCTGTGTATTCATACAGACAATTTGAAAAACATAGCATACCTTAAGAACATAGTGAACCTAACACATTCATAACAAAAACAAAAACCAATGTGCTAAACCAATTGGTACATTTTTCAATCATCTAGTAATTTGCAACATATAAAACCTGTATTTCCAAGGGATTAAAGTGGGACAATATAGAGTTAAACATGCATTTTTTCTGCCTAATTGGCATAATTAGACAAAGAGAGTCTACACAACAGTGCTTCGGCCTATTGAATTTGCGTAGCTCCAAGTGTAACAGCCTTCACCAGGACATGAATTATGGTATAGGTTCCTCACAGCCTGTGGTATGCATCTAAAACAAAAATAAATGAGTGAAATGCAGTGTTTTGAACTAAGGATCTAACACGTATCGTGCTCTAATGACGAAGCACGGAAAGTTAAGATGATACCACCAACAGATGGTGTTTCCACAAAACCGCCAATGTCCGTACGTAGAACTGCTGGCTATTCAGTGCGCGCCTGTGAAAAATGCACATGGCTAGAAAGGTAATTACTTCCAAAATGTCTTCTGTGTTACTATTCTACATATGGGCAGTGGAGGTTGAGGTGAAAAAAACACCCTGCGTGCACAGAGGACGTGGAGTCTAGGGGGCCGTCAATGGTGCCCTCTAGGTAGTTGCTGCATATTAACAGGACATTCGTCTGCTACAGCGGCATCGCTGCTGTCAGGGGTGTCACTGTTATATTCACAGATTACCTGTTTTTTTTTATTTATAGACTTTTAGTTTTGTAAAAGAAAACAAACTTTTTGTCTAACACACATTCCAGTCCCCTAGCCCACGTCGTTATGGGTTTCGCTTTTTCCCTTTGGGATTTTGCCGACGTCGGCCAGTTAGTTCATCTGTTTTGTTTTGTATTCTTGGATTCTTTGATGGACTTCGAATTTTTTTTTTTTTTTTTTTTACAGTGATTCCGATAAAATCATATCCATGAAATTGGTCGCGTTGCAGGTTAATTGCACATTAGTTCTCAAGATCAGGTAAGACCACCACTCCGCCATGTTGCCATTTTTGGGGGCATAGCGTTCAAGGTGCAGTGAGCGCTGGCAATTGATCTGTGAGCATTCAATTATTAGGTGTTTGATGGTTTCAGATTCCTTCTTACAAAAACGGCATTTGTCGTTGGTAATCATTGAGTCCTTTATTTTTATCATGCGCGTCTTTGTATTGTACAGATTGAGACGCAGCCGCAAAAACTGGTTTTGATGGTAATTTGATGGAAATTTAGCCAAATATTTTGGCAGTATACCTCTTTTTTGCGCACACAGGCTGAGGTCTATTCCTGAGGTTAATGCGACTCGTCTTTCTGCGTTTTTAATCCATTTCCATTGCATGAATTTGACCTTTGCTAATTGCGGTGTCTGTATAACCAAGGACATTTTTATATTTGCATCTTCCAGAATGTCCAATAGGTTCTTTTCCCAGCTGTTTAGCAAAGAGGCGGAGATGGCATAGTTCTTGTTGGCCGAGATTGAGTAGGCCTTTGTTGTTGGAAGTAGTCTAATTTTCCTTAGCAGTAGTATGGATTTCCACAATACAATTGAATGCAGGGAGTCAAGGCCCAATTCATGCCTCAGGGCCACCATTGAGACGCATTGTGGCAGCTGGAGGACTTTGCGCCAAAAACAGCCCTCTAGTTGAGTCCGGAGGCCTGCACTGATGTTCCATCCTGTTTCACTGCCGAAACATAGTGCTGGTGTTACTTTTTGTAGGTAGAAAGTTAATACCGCTTGCAGAGAGAACTTCCCATAATTTGTATGCAATTTATGTCCTTGCAAGGCAAACATTTGCATACTCGAGACAATTTCGTTTGTCCAGCTCCATTCTCTGATCGATGTATTAAAGGAAATTCCCAGGTATCGAATGGCATCTGTTCTTAATAATATCTCGTTGTCAATTTTCCAATGGAACCTCGTTTTTTTTGATTTAGCGTTTGATCCTAAGGCCATCACCTGAGATTTATTCACATTTATCATTAGGTGGTTTGCCGTGAGATATGTTTGTAAGGCTACCAAAGATCTTTGTAGGCCTATTCCGGTACAGTCAAGCAGTACTATGTCATCCGCATAAATTATGTGGCTTACATGTGTTCTGTTGATTTTCGGGGAAAACACCTTGTTAGTGATAGGGCTTCAGGCAAATCCGAGATAAAGAGTTTGAACAACAGGGCTGCAAGCGGGCAACCCTGTTTTACACCCTTTGTAGTTCTTATTTCGTCGGATAAATCACCTTCTGCATTTAGGTGCACGCGAATGCTAGTTTTCGCATGTAGAGCCATCAAAGGTGCAAGTAGTTCTTTAGGACATCCCCACATCATTATTTTTGGCACAAAAGATTGCGACTTATTCAATCAAACGCTTGCTTTAAGTCGATAAACGTTAAAAACAATCTTGTTTTTTGTTTTAGAGCGACTAATTTGGCCAGGTTTAGTAGCAACAGGTTGAGTTCCACACCAACCCCTTTGGTGAACCCAATTTGTCTCCCGTCATAGATGTTATTCATTTCAGCCCAGTTAGAGGTTTCGTTTGCAGAAAAGTAGCAAATATCTTCCCCATAGTATCTAGCAACACTATGGGCCGATAATTTGCAGGATCTTCTTTGTTTCCTCTTTTAAACACTGGGACAATAATTGCTTTAGACCAAGAGTCTGGGATTTTTGATGTATGGGCAATTTGCTCGAATAGGACTTTGATGAAGATTGCCCAATTTTCTTTATTCCTTTTTAGCATCACGTTTGATACCCCATCGGGACCAGCGGCTCGCGATGATTTCAACTTTTGAATTGCTTGTGTGATATCTTCAAGTGATTCTTTGGCATCCCATGTGCACTCTTCCATTATTAGCTTTGGGATATTTTCAGCACTGTCACTATTGAAAACCGCTCCATAGTGTTGTGTCCAAGCGGCTGCATTCACGCCATTTGCCAGATAGTTTGATTGAATCAAGTGGCCATTATTTATTATTTTCCATACATTGGAGCTATCTTTTTGGATTAAGAGGCGCAACATTAATTCTGCTTGTTCCTGGGTTCATATGATTTTGAAAGACTTTATCCAATTCCGATATCGTTGACGTCTAGTGGCTAATTTCTGTTGTAGGTTTGAGCCCCCACTAGAACTTAGTTTTTTCAAATCACTTGCTAGTATTTTTTTTGCTTCGCTTAATTCTGGACTGTATGGATGGATATGATCTTTAATCATCCTTTTGTTTGTATTAGAGTACTTTGTCAGCAGAGATGCATATTCTGCGTATAAGTTGGTAGAACAAGCATGAATGAAATCCATTGTCATGTTATCAATTTGCCTGCTGTTTATTCTTAGCCCGTTTTGGGAGTTGTTGATATCCAATTGTGCAGTGTAACTTTTCAGTGCCAAAGTATTTTCCGTATACCAAGATAAAGTTAGAGGATTATGATCGCTTGTGGACGATTTTCTTATTTGTAAATCTGAGATTTGAGCATGTAGGTTCTCAGATACCCAGATATAATCTAGGGTTTTGTGTGTGTTCCCACGGTGCCACGTTGCGGCCGCTGGAATGTCTCCTCTGGTACAGCCATTCAGCAATACACAATTGCGTGATGATAGTTCATATGCCCATTTTATGCCGCGATCAGAGCCTTCAGTTGGAATCTCTTGCAAATCACACTGGTTGCGTTCTTTAGTTTTGTCGAACCAGGAGTAATTTAGGTCACCACAAATTATTATGAGTGCGCGACAAACGATGCATAACAGTTGTCTATTTGTGTAGTTACTGACTTCAGGTATTCCTCATCAGAAATCATTGCTGGATTCCAATAGGTGTTTACCAACAGCAGGTGTTGTTTTTGTTTAATTCCTTGTTGAGTGTGAGTAGACAATTCAAGGGTGATTGCTTGTACGAATAGGTTTGGGTTTTGGATTCCAGTTACCTCCCATCCTGACGAGTTTTTTATCATGGCAAGTAAGACAGAGAAGGGACGCCCCAATTGATTTTTACCGGCCTCATTTAGATAGATTGTATAACCATCGCAAGAAGGTGTCTTTCTAAGCCATGTCTCTTGTAAGCAAATGAACAGACTTTTAATGTCATATGCTGTTCCTTCTTGGAATAGATGGGCAAAACCTCTGGTATTCCATGACGTTAGTAGTTGGGTCGTATGCCTAGACCCTACGTCATCCTATACATTTGTTCTTTGTCGACTTGCATCAGTATCATGTGTCAATTGATGTTTAAGTTGCTTCCTCAGGTCTTCTCTTTTTGTGTTATTCGACCTTTGGCGTTGGCCAGTTCCATTTTTCGAATTGATAGCGGAATGAGGTTCAATCGCAGTTGTTAAGTTGAAGCCATAGAATAATAAATCATCATTTGCATCAAGAATAGGTCTCGCTACAGTTTTGGACCTCATGTGCAGTATTACCCAATCGGATCTTAATTCGTTTTTGTATTCAACAATTCCGATATCATCTGATCGAATGTTCCTCAAAGCAGGTACATTATGTAGTAATCTCATCACATTTGCCCTGTTTAGATTTATTTCATTTATGTCTTCTAAGATGTTTTCAAATTCCAATTTAAATAGGCTTCCATTGGATGGTAACTGTTGTTCATCACTGCTTTGAGTACTATGTTTTTTCAGATTTTTCGTTTGCGCGTTTGTATATTTAGGGTTAAGATTTAATGACAGCTTGTCAGGCACTCTCTGAAGTTTACTTTGTGTGTCTTTCTGTTCGTTGTAGAATGAGACACGCCCTTTTTTCGTCTCCCACCAACCGTCGACCAACAGGTCCCTGTGGGTAACGTTCCGGTTTCCCAAATCTCTCATCATAGGTTGGTAATTTTGTCCTGGCACATTCTTTTGTCGGCTCTCCCCTCGCATGTGAGTCATCATCTGATTCTTGCTCATCTTCCACTGAGTAAGTTGATAAGTCGCAAAGATCGATTGACTCAACTGTTGATTGCCCAACCGATGGACTAGTGTTGTCACGTCTGCGTTTTGTAGATATATCAGAGATGCCTACATTATGATTTGCTGGTATGTTAGCAGCGGTTTGGGCATCACATTTTTTTGGAACTGCTGTGATTTTTAAAGCATCAGGATGCGGAGGCGTAGTCAAATTCCTTATGAATTTTCTTGCCTCATTTGTACGAGGGCGTTTTGGTGCCGGACCTTTCTTTGCTGTTCTCGAAGTATTAGATTGTTTTGCCTTCGTGATGGCCGGAATCTTAGTTGATTTTATAGTTTTTGCTGTTCCTGAGAATATAAAGGAGATTATTTTCTCTATGAGTATTGCATGATTCGGCAGGTCGCTCTGAGAAGAAGGTTGCACATTAGTCGCAGCTGTTCCAAGATTTGCTACTGGTGCCTCATCACTTGTGGTAGGGTTGCTGTGGACGTCGGTCCAGATAGTAGAGCCCACTGTGGCTCTTATTTTCATGGTTGGTTCAACCACAAGAGGCGGGACAATTTTGGGTGCGTTGGTTACATCATTCGTTTTAGTGGCATTTACACCACTGGTCTCCTTATCTGTTGATTTTTGCTCAGCTTCATTAGAATGCATCAGAGGATTGTCACGAGGCCAATTTTGCTGAGGCAACATGCCCTGGACAAGAAGACACTCATTACCAGTACAAGGCTCTCTCATTATGTTGCTGTAAGGTTGGACCGCAACATTATGCCTGATCCACTTAGTACATTCTACTAGGGCCTCAGCGAGATCTATTTTTTCATGGGACTCCCTTCGTGTTATTTCATTTAGACGAGAATGCCATTGGTGTGTTGAAGCAGCTTCTAGGTCCAAACGACTACTTAACTGCTCATTGCATTTTTCCAGAAGCGACAGTTTGTTGTTTAACAGTACCAGGATTGAGTTTTGATCACGTACTGATTCATTTAGTGTTTCGTATAATTTCATAAATGGCATCAGAGCTATTGAAGTTGCTGCCAAGACATTGTTATGTATCTGAATTCCAGCCGCAATGGAGATGTTTCCATTTGAATTCATGGGATTTTCAGCTACTTTGCTTTCATTTATTTCAGGCGGTCCATTGCCTGAAGAGTTGTGTTCCAGTTGGCCTAATTCGAGAACCTCAAAGCTCTCTTTTCCTGTGTTTTTTTTCCAACGCTTTTTTTGCTGGGAATCATCCGACACATCCAGATTTAGGGGACCCACTGTGGAGCCAGGGTTTGATGAATTTACCACTATATGAGCTGGATAGTTTGCTTCTTTACTGTGAATGCATCCTTTGCATCCGGAAGTACGCGCTTTGCCGTGATTGGTTATGAAACTTTCATTTAGACGTTCGCGCATAAGGTTGAAATCTGTTTTTAAACGAGTAGTGAGTCGTGCTTCACAAGCAGCAACATCAAGAGGCAACGACATGCTCGTACTAGATAACGGCTGGAATTTCGACAAGGGCACTTCATTCTCCGTTATTCCCAATGTGTTCGACAATGCTCGTTTTTTATCAAGATTTAAACCATTCCCAACAGCCTTGTTTACGGTAATCAATGGTTTTGATGTAGTTGAACACAATTGTGGGACCTCCTCTTGAGTGTCAAGCCTCCTGTCTGTCGGATTTGCAGTTGGTTGATGTTCCTGTATACTGGAGTGGCCATGCTGCGCCATATTGTTGTTTAGCAGGGCTTCAGACTGCTTAGAGCAGGATTGCGTTGGCGGTGATTTCAAGCTTCCGACTGACGGGGACCGCATTGCCAGCAAATCGGCATCGGTTATGTCGAACAAAAAGGTTTCTGAAGCATCTAAGTATGCGGTGGGGGAGGGCTCCAGAAGGTCTATTAGGACAGGTTCAGAGGGCAAAGTCGGCATACATGTTAAACGTTCGCTTCCGCATTTTGGTGGATGTTCAGATGTTATCTTTGTGACGTTAGTGGCACTTGAAACGCTTGAATCGGATACCAGCTTCTGTACCAGCTGTAGAGGAGTTTTTTCCCTCGGATGTGATACCGCGTCGGATTCAGTACCAATATAACTCGTGTTTTCCGCCGCTTTACTAGCAGACGCTGAGGAAGCATCAGTGGCTTGAACCACCTCCGCTTCAGCTGTCCCAGGCAGCTCAGCTGACATTATCGGTTTTTCAGGTATTACAGCTTGTGCAATACAGGGTCGCTCGTCTGAGCCTTTCGGTGTCGAGGACATGTTTTTCATAGATTTACTCCCAGTTACACTCCCAGTTACACGCAAATCGTCTTTCCGCGGCAGCATTTCATTTGTAAGACATTGTTCGCTTTGCTTACCTTTCTCCGTTTGGAATGTTGCTTCCGCAGCTGTAATAAGCGATTTCGCGTGTAAGCCCCGATGCCGAATTGCAAAGTCTCTGTCTCCGTGCTGCCTGGGGATGATTCCATCTGCCTTGATGCTGCCTTGATGCTAACAGACCAAGGACGCTGAGGGCGGTCTGAGGCGGACTGGGCAGACTGGACTCACTGCCGGACTCCGCGCCGCACGCGGCAAGTTGATATTTATAGGTAACAAAGAAAGAGGACTGGAAGCACAGTCGCTGCAGCTCCTCTAGGAAAACAACCAACAAACAGAGTTCAGGGCAGACTGGACTCAGATTACCTGTTGAGAGAGGATAGTCTGATCAAACATGTCTGTGCTGTGATTTCCACATCAAGAGTACCAGCGGGAATGGCACAGAGTACCAGCGCAAAAAACAGTGAAAACCACAATATGTAACTGCTGTTCTACAGTGCTGCAAGATATCTCACCTCTGTGTTACTCGGATCAAAGTGGCACGAATCCTCCATGTGGGCATCTGATGCGCGGCACTCACAGCTGTACTTTTTTGTGGTTTTGCAGCGTGCGTTGCTCTGGCAACCTACTGCATTCACTCGAACGTGATTGGCACTGAGAAAAAGGGGTCTTCCATCTTAGTGGGGACTTATGTTGTGCTCGGACCATATTAAAGCAGTATGCGAGTGTAGAAAGATCTCTACAACCACGGGGCTGAACTTTGGTCTAGGCTCAACCAAATCCGAGTGTCTGAGTGAGTGGACCATGAGTAAGCAAAATAAAGTCCTAAATGTTTGCATTGGTGCTAAATCCCCCGAGTCATCCATAATAATGAAAGGGCCATGATTTATTACGAGGCAGACCCATAGTCTCAGCCACTGTTGCAAAAAAGCAACAAAACAAAAAACACACGTTATTCGGGGTGATGCCCACAAGCAATCTACAAGTGCCGATTGATGTGTACCGTGCCCCGCAACCTTTCCTTCCCAGGCCATTTTAGAGGCTAGGCCCATCGAACCCAGCGGACCTATTCTCAGGGGGGCATATAACTAAGTATGGTTATAACATACATCCCTTAGAAATACCAGGTTTTATAAGTTGCAAATCACTAGACGATTTAAAAATGTACCAATTGGTTTAGCACATTAGTTTGTGCTTGAAACACTATTGAATGGTCAGCGTGCTTTTTTCTGTGCTTCTGTCCGGGGTAGCCCTGACCATTTGTTTACACATTACCTGTAGTACCTGGAACGGTTAGGGAGAAGCCAGGTAGCCCTTTTCTCTCACACAGACATAGGAGTGAGCCAGGGACCCAGATGAATTCTAGAGAAGAACACCATGAGCTCACTTCAGAGTTTTGAGGAGGAAGCTCAGAAGTAGGGGATGCATTGTCAGTGCAGGGCTCTAAGAGAGGGGAGTCTGTCACAGACTAAGAGGAAAGCCCTTCAACCACAAACCCAGCCTCCAACACCACACAAACTATTCGGATAGGCCCTAGTCCTATAGGCTTGATCTAAGGTAAGAATCTGCATCCTCTTCAGATGTTTTGAACTACAACTCCCATCATCCATACCCAGGTTTGTCATTGGTGAGGGTTAATTGGATTCATAGACCAAAACATCTGGAGGGACCCACGTTGCAGACCCCTGATCTAAAACATGATGGTATCTCCAAAACCACAGACCAACATTTTTTCCATGCAGGGCAAGAAACCAAAACTGGGGTATCACAGCTCAATTCCAGAAAGAATTCGAAAAGCAGCTAAATGGGAACATCTTGTATTTCCTGAGGAGCATTTTGGGTGGGCACCGCTAAGTTCTTAAATTCTCTTCAAATGATTTAGAAATTCCTTGTAACGAGATTGGCGAACCTCAGAGACCCAATGTACACCACATTGGTATGAAAAATGAAGGAACAAGAAAGTCTGATGAAAAATGTCATGAGACCTGGGGTCGCCAATTATTGTTGTGAATGCTACTGAAAATGTTCATACATTCATTTAATCTTGTAACGTGTTTGAACCAAAAGACACATTTATTGAAGTGTTTCAAAGTGATAGACAAAAGTATTTTAATTACAATTCATTATTATGAAGAAGCAGAAAGTCCCTAGTGCCAGTGCCAATGCATTTCAGACCAGAGGTCCTTCTTCAGGGCGAATTCTATGAACATAAACAACAATATATATACTTGTTTAAATAAAGATATAGCTCTCATTAACCGAACAATTGCATAGTCAAGACACATTGAAGTCATGCATAAATCTAACAGGTTTGTATAAATGAATGAACAATAATACACATTTAATACCTGATATCTTCTGTGCTCAATTAATTGCGCCTATGTATATTGGTTAGATTCACAAGTTTCATTTCTATAGAGAGAAAACAATGAAGTCTAATTACTTCAATACACCATTGTGCTTGTTAGTAAAGCACTATTCTGTTCTGTACATCCTGTATGGTAGGCTTAATCCTTTTAATGTTTCCCTTACCTCCATAGTGTCAATTCATTCATATGCTGAGACCAGATTGAATGTTTCCTATTAGGTTGACACTAGTATTAACTTCTCACAGAAGCAAGAGTGGTTAGATATACAGCCATATCCTGCTGCCCCGCAAAAAATATGATGAAAAAACACCATATAAGCCACAATCTTATTCAACTCTACCTTCCATTACTCTAGTTGACATGTAATTTCATTAAGTGAAAGGCCACTTGGGCAAAGGCATGCCTACCGTACTTAGCGGAGTGGTGTTTCAATCTGTATGGACCTTGTAAGAAGTATAAATTGCTGTAGTCATACAGGCATTCTAGATGTCGGCTGCTGCTGCGTTTATAGATCTCTGTTGAACTGCTGTGTATTAAGTGTTACGGGAAGTTAGAAATACTTCTGTAGCTTATGTAGATTTCCAAAGCAAATGTAATAGAGCTTGAAGGCTCTTACCCTGTCTTTAATCACGGCGTTCGTACACTGTGGGCAGCGTGTGTTCGGACGAAAGTTCCAATCCGAACTGTAGTTAGAGACGGTTGCTATGGAAACTCTGATAATCAGCCAGGCATTGAATGCTTGCGTCATCAGATGGCAGGGCAAGCTGTGTCGTCTGTTGTCATGGTGAATTCCTGCCATACCAAAGAGATAAGTGCACACAAAAAAAATGTACCGGTATATTTATAGTGAGTAAGTTAGACACTCAAGCATAGGTATATGACACTAACTAATTATTGACGGACTATAGTAAACATCTAAGACTTTATATAACAAGGTCGATCCGCAGTGACGTGCCGTATTAATGGTTCATGCTGTGCTGGTTTCACTCATCAAGGTAGATCTGTGGGTACTGGTGATGTCATGTATATAGTTGCCTACCGCAACATGTCGGATAGGATTGAGGCAGTGCAGGAATATCCCCATTAGACTTGTTACGCAATGTTTATGGCTAGAGTAGGTAATACAAATTACTTAAGTAATGGTGAGAGCTAATAAAACATCTTAATGGTCACCATGGTGTTGTGCTGATAAACAGAAGCAGTTGATTCATACCCCTTTTATATATATCACCTTGTATAGTAATCTAAGGAAAAATACCCCATGGTCTAGCTGGCTAGTCTGTCTAAAGGAGGTCCTACTGCCATAAGTGTAGACAGTGTTAAATTCAGTAGCAGCAAAATGCGTCTATGAGATAGATCTATACTGTTTTACAGTCTTGGGGAGTGTTGTTCAAACTGATTGGATAGCACATTGGTTTTACCCATCTGTACTAAAGTGCACATAGACAAGGTGAACAGTATGAACTGTGTTTTTTCACAGCCTATAAATCAGACCATATCTTAGCATCCCACAAGTCTCTACAGAGTCTTAAAAGTTCAATACCAGTAGTTGCAATTGTGCTAGTCTCATATACTTATATCAATGGATATTCATAGAAAACAATAGGATAAGGATAACAGTAAGGAGAACAGTATGAACTGTGTCTCTTTTCACAGCCTGTAAATAAAACCATATTTTAGCATCCCACAAAGTCTGTACAGAGTCTTAAAAGTACTATACCAGTGGTTAGAATAGTGCTAATTTCCTATACTTATTCCAATGATTTTTTATAGAAAACAATATGAATTGGGTTCTTCATTTAGATCATTTGGAGATACAGTATCTAATCTTTCGATCCAATATGCTTCTCTTTGTTTGAGTCTCTTGGAAAAGCTAATTCTCAGGTTAGTGGATTTCACAACTTCCAGAATCTGAAACCTGATCTGCGACAATTGGGGCCTCATCACGAGTTGGGCGGTAATGGTGGCGCTAATAGTGCTGGCGTTATCTGCCCTACCGACAAACCCACCGGCGCTATTAGCCCCATTCCCCATTGGGCTCAATGGGGAAATTTTGCGCTCTTACCGCCGGCAGATTTCCCGCCGGCGGTATGAGCGCAAAATTTCAGCGGATTTCCCCCAGCTAAGAGCTGGGGGAAATCAGCTGAAGCCGTGATTTGGCGGACCCTTAAATGCAGCGGTAATAGCACTACCACCGCATTTAAGGGTTACCGCCAAACTCGTGATGAGGCCCTAGGTGTCTAGCCTGCTCAAAGTGGCTTGCGACTGCTGATTGTTGATTGTGAGTTCCTATGTTTGACTTATGCTCATTCTATCTAAGGCAAGCTTTTCTGCCGGTTTGTCCGATATATAGTCCACATGGGCATTTAACGCAGTATATTACTCCTTGCATGTTGCATAGTCTTTAATTGTGATCTTCTCTCCTGTCCTGGGGTGTATCACTGTGTTACCTTTGATTATGTTGTTGCAGTTTCCACATGACAAGCACGGAAAAGTCCCTTTCTTTTTGGGTTTCTGTCTAGTGATTTCCCTAGGTTTTGTTTTCTTAAGTTGCTACTGCGCTGATTAGCAAATATTGGTTTGTCTTTGAACAAATCTTAAAACGTATTGTCCCATGTTAGTAAAGGTCAGTCTTGCTGCATTTAGTTCCTATTCCTTGTATCCTCTTTCCTTGAACGAATTTAACATCTCGTTCTTCTCTTGCTCATATTGAGTGGCAGAATTGGTAATCCTTTTAATGAGTAGTAATTGGCTATATGGTAAAGTTTTGATGGTGGCAGGTGGCAGGTGGATGAAAACTCATCCTGTGTAAGAGATTATTTCTGTCAGTTGGTTTGTGGTATACATGCATTTAGAATGAGGGTGCGTTGGGGGTAACAAGTACATCCAAAAAATAGATACATGGTTGGCCAATTTTGTGTGTGAATTGGATCCTGTTGTCAATCATATTTAGGTAAACTCGAAATCACTCCAGATAAAAAAAATATCATCTATGTATCGTCCCCAATGTTTCATGTAACGATGCCAGACTGGATGTTTGGTGATGTGATCCTCTTCGAAATTAAGCAAGCATGAATTGGCGTATGCGGGTGCCTTGTTGGTCCCCATGGCTGTACCGCTAGTTTGTAGGTAGTATATTTGTTCATATTGGAAGTACACATTTTGAGAGATAAATTCTGGTAATATCATAATCATTCTTTTGATGCACCTACTTCCTCCTCTTGCAGTAACAACCACTCAACTGCTTGTTGTCCAAGCGAGTGCGGAATAGCAGTATACACGCTATTCACGACAATGGTTACCAAAAGGTCATGTTGGTTAAGATGAATGTGGGAAAGTCTGTTAAAAAAATCTGTTGTATATTTGATGGTAGTGGAATACTTTTGAATGATTGGTTGTAGTATTGTGTCAATGTAAATGCCAAGTGGTTGAAGAATACTATGAGTGGTTGCTATTATCGGTCGTCCTGGAGGCTGTGTCAGAGATTTATGAATCTTTGGAAGGAAATAGAAGTGCGGTAACTTTGGGCAATTCTGTGTAAGAAATGTCTTGGTTTTGTTGTTAATCCAGTCACTCTCTTCTGCCATTTCTAAGATAAGTTTCAAATTACTCGTAATTTCATTAGTTGGATCACTAGGTCATATATTGTATACACTTGTGTCATTCAGCTGTCACAAACATTCTGCCCGATACACATCCGTGATCATGATAACCAGCGCACTGCCTTTATCTGCGAGGCGGAGAGTAATAGTATCATCTTCGTATAAATTTCTGATGATGGAGAGGTCACTTTTGCTTAAGTTGCGAAATCTAGGTGTTTTGAAAGAGATTTTCTTTAGGTCCCGAAGGATAGCTTCATGAAAGATATCTTTGGTACCATGTGGTAGAGGAGGTACACAATTGCTCTTAGGTTTAAGTTCTAAGTAGTCAGTGTTGTTTGTGTCTCCTGAGGATCAACGTCCACAAAGTATGCCTTTAATTTCATCTTGAGAATGCATTTGAAAATGACTATCTTTGTGTTGAACAGATTAGTTCCGAATGTGGGAACAAAACTCTGATCCTTTTGCAGAATTTTTTTCTTCTGGTTATTCAGTTGACAATGTGAGATGTTAATCATTAGACTCTCCTGTTAGGGCATCTGCTCTCTGGTTTCTGTGTTGTGTCTTTTCCTGCAGCCCCTACTGGTTCTTTTCTTCTATTGTCCGGACCTAAAAAGGTTGTCTTGACGGTATTTCTTGTCTTTCTTGGGCAATACCCGAGCCAGTTGGTTGTTGTACTTCGCTGGTTGCTAAAACCGGAGTTCTCGAAGTGCTTGGATGTGGCTGTGAGTCGGCGTCAGAGCTTGACTGATCAGAGTAAATCTTTGATAGGTAAGGTTGTCCAGGGTTTCTATATTTATCTATTCAGGAATATACCTCATCATTGTGGTAGTCATAAGTATCTCTTTTAAATTTACGTATCTTCTTGTTCTCTGATTTGGATTGACATTGTGCGAGTTTCTTATTGATATCTTCAAGCATGGTCTTCATATCCTCTCCATTCAGTGTTGTGCTAAATTCTGTCTTGATTTCCTCTATGTCAATTGCAATTGATTTCAATTCATTGGCCAATTCTTGAATAGTAAGGAGAATTAGGTCAAGTGAGCATTTGTTTAGTATGTTCTCCCTTTTGTGAACAAATTCTTTGTTCTCTTTACTGAGTGTTGGACGTAAAGGCAGACCCCTGATTTAAAGCATGATGGTATCTCCAAAACCACAGCCCAACATTTTTTCCATGCAGTGGAAGAAACCAAAACTGGGGTATCACAGGTCAATTCCAGAAAGAATTTGAAAAGCAGCTAAATGGGAACATCTTGTATTTCAATCATTCTGATGACCAAAAATAGCTTAAAAACTGCCAGTAACACCATGGGAAGAGAGAGAGAGAGACCCAGAGAGAAGAGAGAGAGAGACTTAAAGGCTTTTTTTGTGCTTCAGGTACCTCTTTATTACTTTCTGTTACCTTATGAAGACTTGTAGAAAAACGGTTCTGTTCACACCATTAGCCAGAAGTTGTGTCATCCTGACATGAGTAGCACCCTGTAAACGAGGGAAGGGTTACAAAAAAAACCTGAGAAAGGAGCACTTTGGGTTGGAGGCTAATCGGGACTTGAAGCATTTGAGCTGTATTGTCTTAAGTTTCATGTGGTCTCAAAGCATTTCCTTGAGAAACACTTTATAAAAGACTAGTTGTGCATTCTACTTTTATATCACAGCTTTGATTATTCCATCTGTGCTTTGTGACACAATCAATCCCAGTTCACGGTGCACACAGCTACCTCACCATCAGCACACAACCCACCATTGTGACCATGAACAAACAGATAAACCAGAAATTGAGTCAGTGGGAAATCCTGCTGCTCTTTGACAACAATAGCTGTCTCCTGTTGATCAGTCTTCTACCTGGCCATACATGCAGGTTGACCCCACCCCAGTTCAGTGCAAATGCACCATGTACGGACAGAAAACATTCCATGCATGCTGTTTTTGGCCTCAGCATTTTAATGTCTTTCCACATTATTTGATCATTTACAATACTGAATTTTGTGAACGTATACATATGTTTGACTCATATATGTGCGATGTAATAACTGCAGGTGCATGCTATCAGAGAGCTGCCAGTGCTGAAGATGATCCCCAGCAATGTTTTATTGGAGTTGATTGTTCCACACTAGTGTACTGTGGTCACTGGCAATCTCCTTATAATTTGCTAAAGAGTTTAAGAATGTTGAGGTAATTTGGGTGGTGCCCACTCACATCCTTGTCCTCTAGATATTATGATCATCTCACAGACTATTGCTGGGTGAGATGGGACGGGGCTCCCTGCTGCTTACGTGCCAGCCTTAAAAGAAGTCTGCCACACTTCAGCATGTCTTATTACATGTGTGTGGAAATTTGACTGAATCACCCCATCCTACACATACTACATTGGTTCCTCTCCAGGGCAGGATACTGTCAAGACTGCATGTATCATTGCAAATGCTGGAGGTGGGTGTCTGTACTACCACCCACTATATGATTGGGGTAGATGCTCAGAGGCGCCCCAGCCAAGGCTCTCAATTGGTAGCCATAGATGAGCAGCCAGGTCTGAGAAACAAGGGAGGTGATGAAGGCTGGTTCTTAGGTACAGTGAATCCCCAAGCCTCCACAAAGGAATGTGTACACACTATGTTGTGTGCTAACAGTGTTTTTAATTTAAAGGACTAGCAAAAAGTACATGACAACACTCTCATCAATTAATGGAAAATCAATGATACTGTAGGTCACTGTTCCGATTAGCTTATCACTTGATATGTCTTGCACTCTGAAGTAAACTGCACTGAGCATGGGCGTGTGTGGCTAGCTGACATACCCCAGAGCAGGCATTGGGGGAGTTGAGAGTTGGTGTGCTGCTACATACTGAGACCTACTGTTCTCTCTCACCACCTGTTGCCTCACCCGTGCTGTTCGTTGCAGTGCATGGTGGTGCAAATGTCCCAGAAACCGTGCATTCTAGGGTTGAGGGCTGCTCCTTCTATGACCACATTGATATTTTGGCGATTTCAGACAACCGTCTTATGTGTGAAGGTGCTGAAATCCGGAAAAGCGGTGGTGTGTCCAAATGTTATGTAGCCAGTAATGTCCAGAGGGTCCTTACAGGTAAGTATGAAAAATGTGGTGCAGATTAGTGAAATGGTGTGGCATTGTATAAGGAACAAAGCTTTGCTAAGCCACAAAGCTACAACACATTTCTACTTTTGAAGAAATCCAGGGAAAGGTGTGTGTGTTCTGAGGAACCTGAGGGAGTCCACACTTCTCCTCCCCCGGATCTTCCTCTCAGGTGGCCAGGAAATGGTCATCGCTTTTGTATCCTGACCCTGGGGGTGGATATGGGAGGGAGGAATACCGGGGTGGAGGGAACTTGGGGAGTGGGGAGAGGACTTCCTTAGGTGAGACATGGTATCCCCCTTTCCATTTTCAGAATGAACCTTCTACCCCCCAAGCCTTTGTAGGCTACTGTCAGACCTTTCCCTTTCCTTCCCTCCAAAATATCCCCCAGATACACCACCTCAACACTGGGACGAGGAAGATACCAACTAAGAGGACACATCCTCATTTTGGTGAGACAAACACATATCAGCCTTACATTGTTAATGCAGACACATATCAGTCAAGTACCAAGATGAGGAGAGAACACAGAGTTATGCACACTTTATTTAATTCAGACCTCCCCAAACACCACTCTGGTACTGAGATGAAGAAGAGGTCTATGGAGGTATGGAGGTGGAACAACCAGGCACGTCCACCTAATGGATGTCATCAAGGTCAGGCAAATGAACTTAATGACCCACACCTGTGGCCATTTAACAATCCCAATAGGTATAAGAAGAGAAGCCACATGGAGGAAGAGCAAGCGGGCTGGAGAGAAGCAAGCGGACTTGGGAGAGAGGAGCAGGAGACACGGGTGTCTGGATCTGTATCGAGCAGAAGAGAGCGACCCCGAGGCTGGCCACAAGAGGGTCTGGAAGTCCTGCAAGCCCTCCTTGTCGGGTGCACACAGCAGGAGCTGTGGGGTGCTGAAGCACTTCAATCGATGCGAGACTCCAGGATAGCGAGTGGTGCTCTCTATGTCCTCCCTGAGGGAAGAGTGGAGTTATTGGAAGCTGGAGAAGCTGAAGGGAGCTGCCGCAAACAACCAGTGAGGGAAAACAGGGACACACTCATACAGGGGCACTCTGGGAACTTGAAAGAAATGCTGAATGAACTGAAAGTGGTAATGAGCACTTTTTGAATGTTGAAACACGTAATCTTGAATACCGAATGAAATTAAAGACATGTTAAGCACTTTTGAATTCCATACAGAGTAAAAGCAAGTTATTAGTGTGTGTTAATGGAATGGAAGCAAGGCAGTGCAAACAGATACCGTGGAATTAATTGTTTGAGACAAAAGTGTTTGCAGAGCCAAGAGAACACCAACAAGGGTATGACGTGAGAAACCAAGTATTGATCAAAGCTTAAGTATTCAAGGAACTTCAGGTTAAGAGGAAACCCGTATTGGCAAGAGCCAGAGAAATACAGAAAGTGTAACAAAGTTCATGGTGTCCAACCCAACCATCGTAAAGTGATGGGGGGTACTTGGTGAGCTGCAGAGCCGGCAGGAAAGCATTTTTGTTTTTCAGCAATTTTTCCAATATTCGTGGCTATATTCGAGGCTACAAAAGACTACAGGTAGCCAAGGGTATGTGTAGTACGGTAATTGCGGCTATATAGTTTGGGTGTCAGTGTTGTATATATTTTTTTTAAGTACTTTTTTAGGTAGAGCGATGTTGGGGGGTGAACAATTACAAAGGACCTGGTAGGCATTAGAGAGTCTTTTATATTTTGAATGTGTGTTTTCAGACTTTTGAGCATGTGAGACCTTGGAGAAAGATAGAAGAAAAAAGTTTAACAAAATTAATATAAAAAGGAGCAATTGTAGTATAGTTTTAGATGTGCCATACAATGTATTTTAGGTTGTGTATTCTCACTTATGGTATTATGTTGTGAGGGTGTGCAATGTTTGCATATCTAGTTTACTGTTATGTATTTTTTTCATGATTCATCTTTTTCAGTTAGTTTACATACGTACACGAATAGTGTTGTTCTATATTCATCATTTGAGTTGGCTTGTAGTATAAAACTTGAAGGCAGTCCCGCTTTTAACTGACGTTTTGTAGCCACGGTTATGGTAAAAGTCAATGAACTGTAGCCGCAGGTATAATAACACATGTTTTTTTGTTATTATTTATTGTATTTTTGAATTTGTGTATGATGAGTAGTCCTAAAAAGGACTGTTTTGGGGTACACTGAGGGTAGAACTTTAGCACATCAGGAGGACTGTTTGGATGTTATGAAGGAACACTGAATTTCTTTCATCAATTAGCCTCCACAATGAATTAGTATGATGTCTGGGTGCCATATACTTCACAGATTAAACATTTTGGAATAACCTGGAACCAACCCATTCCCTGCAATCCAAACCATTTACTTGTAAAATCTCTCAAACGTAGACCCATGTTACTATTTAGTTTCTCACAAAAGTCCAGCAAGCAAAACAGGCAACTGTTTCCAATCTGCCACAAAGTTTTCCAACCAGCCATGATATCTGCAGTATTTCTCTGTTTCCAGGAAAATGATTCCTAGTTTGAATTTCTAGTAATTTGTATGAGCAGGGTATGTATGTTTTACTTTCTAATTGGTTGATGGTGCTGTTGTTAGTAGTTGCAGATATCCAACAGCTGCCCAGCGTGTGGCATTGCTAATTGTGGCTACATCCTCACCCCCCATTGCAGCCGCAGCTCTATTCGAACAAATGACATGTTGTGTGTTTGTGGACGTGTGGTAGCCGCGGCTATCAACAATTTTGGGTGGGGTAGCATCTTATATGCATTGAGTGTTCTGGGGGATTATAAATGTGCATTGAGTGTTCTGGGGGATTATAAGACTAGGGGAGTGGAGGAGGACTATGGGGAGTGGAGAAGGGGTGGTAGGCATGTTGGGGACAGTTTTTGGAGTTTGGTGGAGTGGAAATGCAATTTTGAATTAGCAGTTTCTGCAAATAGCTGTCGGTATCAGCAAACGCATAAGAGGGGCTCTTGGGCTTGCAAAAAAATATGCATGTAGCTGCAGGTACAAATCAAGTTCTGAAAGATGCTAGGTGGGGTAAAGATGGGTTTGTGTCAGTTTCATTGTTTGATATTAGTTAGTGTTACTTTTGCATTTGTGTAGGGCTTAGTGATAGGTTGTGCTGAAAATGTGTCAGCAATCGCAGTAGTTTTATGGGTATAAAGTCCTCTTTTTTCAGTGTTTGTTTTGGAAAGTATAAAAGTCACAATTTTCTGCAGTTTTGTCCTTTTGATTCCTGAACTGATTGTTTATTTACACATGTGAAGGTTTATTTGCAGGGTTGTGTGTGTTAGTTGTAGTGACCATTGCTATCAGATGGTGTTCATTATTATTTTCTTCATTTGCTGTTCTTATACTTTTTAATGTATATTGAGGTATGCAGGTGTTTGGAGTGGTTTGTGAGGCAGTTCAATTGCTGGTATTGTGCAAGTTCAAAGTTCATTTTTGTAATGTGCTTATTTTTGTGTTTTCTTGTAGCTGCATTTTTGTCATCATCCCAGCGGATTTGCACTAGATGTTGTTCATTTAACTCCCGTCATAGTCAACCTATATTCAAAAGATAATGGTACTACTGTAGATGGAAGCAGGAGATGTATGGAAATCTGACCTTTGCAGTATTTATCATGATTTTACACATGGAGTGGAATCTCTCACATTCCTTAACTGTGGCATCTCCCGTGGCTACCCATTCGAGGCATCGTCTACACAGGACTTTCATCACTGAATCTGGGAAGAGTTATGAGGCACTGCACCTGACAAATGCGCACTTGTTTATACTGCTGTTGAAGTTTAGAAAAAAAAGGGAGAATAACTTGCCACTTAAAAGAAAATATCTATGACAGGTAATCTGGTGTTCTGCGATTACATTCTGCCATTCACTAGATGTTGCATCTTCCTTAAATACCCAGTCACAGCATATTGTACACATGGCCTTCTTCATGGTTAGATTGGGTGTTGGCAAGAGAGAAGTTTGTGTACTGGATACCACTGCTTATGTAGAGGCTTCATTTGCAGTTGGAGGTGTTGATGCACTGGTGGATGGAGGTTATGTGCATCGTGCTGATTGCCTTCCATGCAACGAATGGGCCCCATGCATTTTTCTTTTGTGATGTTCATGTGCTTTACGATAGACATCATCAACCTCATTCCAATGGATTTGCACTAGATGGATAATCATAATAGATATTCTCAGGCTTTGAGATGGAACATCTGAAGGCCCACAGTGTAGAGTTTTATTGTTGAAGGTGCACAGTACCTACGGTGGCTCTTTTCTGGAGCAGTGTTTTTCACTTTGAAGAAGGGCCAATTGCAAGCAGTTTTTTTCATTTTTGTGTACTTCTTCCTTGGTGGTGAAATATTGTCGACCCAGATGATGATGTCATCACTACTCAAGCTCTCGTCCAGACATGTTGGTATGTCTTAGTAGGGAGTAAAATGTAAAACTTCCAAAAAGACAAGTGGAAAAGACAATGCTGCAAAAAACTGAAAAGTAAAAATTAGTTTGATAAACTTGATCAATTTGGTGACTTGCTCTCCAAGTTTACTTATCCTACCCTATTTTTTCTTGTTCTCCAAGTACTTATTCTACCCTATTTTATCTTGTTCTCCATGTTTACTTGACCTTCCCATCCTCTGTCCTGCATGCAATCAGTATAATGTTCTTTGTTTATTTTTTTGTAGTGGTATTTTCTTATAGTTTTTTACATTGTTGAATGTTTTTTTTAATCCAGGTTGGATTTTTTCCCAATGACCCAATGATTTGTTTTTTTATATAGTTCATGTGATGCAATGCATATAAAATATGAGGGTCACAAAAATGTGTGTATTAAATAGTGTTTATTAAAGTGTGTGTGTGTCATTGAACTGATTCTGTTTTCTTTTTTTCAGATTGAAGGATATTATATATTTTTTTAAAACATATAAGTATAGCCGCGGCTATGATCCAGCCCAATGAGCCATTGGCATTTGGAGATGTGGGTAACCGCAGCAATGACCGGGGCCGTGTCCTAGGTGCAATTTCGATGACGCATACCCATGGCTATAGCTGTTATGTGTGAAAGTGCATTCTTCATGTCCTCCCTTTTTACTGTGTCTTTTGTTATTAATATTTTGCATTAAATTTATGAACGACACGCAATCAAGCCGCGGTTATAAGATTTGGGGCGTAATTGGAATTTTTGGTAACCGCAGCTATACATATTTTTGGGTAAAAAAATAAATGTGTAACATTTCTTAAATATGTATTGAGTGTAGTGTTTGCAAACAGTTACTGTAACATTTCAAATACATTTTAATCAATAATGTATATTCGTGTACATACTTGAAAAGGGTAAATAAATATTCAAACAGAGTTTGTTGAAAACAGGTTTATTTGGGAGGGGATGTGGTTGTGGGTTTTCTTTCTGTTTTAGTTAGAACACATAATATATCGTGTTCTGTAGCCAAATTGTATGGATTTTACTGTCCATTATTACTCTTAAATGTTCAATGTCCTTCTTCATGGATGCATGTCTTTTTGAATATTCATTAATCACTTATTTGCCCAGAGTAAAACGCTATACCACCGGCGAACGTGAGAGAATACAGCATAACTCGAGACATAATTATACGAGTACCCCACATAAGGACCAACATATCCAGGAGAATCGAACCAAGGACCATGTGCACAAGTTGAGGATTGTTTGCAAGACAAATATAGATGAGACCCACCCACAAATCAAGAAATGGTGTTGATTCCAACGTCGATGCTTGACTTGCAAAATATGCTTATTACCACTACTTCACAGTCGCTCATTCCGTTCATGAAAATGCAGGAGGCGCTAATTGATACGATCAAGGATCAAGCAACTCTACTTGCATTAATCCACTCTAAGCAAATCTATTCAGAAGCACTCATGAACAAAATACAAGAATGCCTTGATGTAGAAGCTCAAAAGCAAGCTTTATGTGGCAAGCAACGCTCTTTGTCATTGCTAAAAGGGACAGAGCGGAAAAAATTGATTTGACCAATGCTCTTATTACAATGATGACTTCTGATAATATACAACCCACTAAGTCACTGGTGGAGCTGCCAAACAATAATCATAGAATTCCTCATTCTATACAAGTGGCCTGTCACGGAAATACACCATCAACCTGGACCAAGCAAACTACCCAACCAACAATAATGAGTTCTGTCCCCATTGTAGCAGCTATGGTCGACTACTTAATTGACCTAAATGATGGTGAAAATTCAGCACAAACTAACAATATTAACCTTCCCATGCATAGTATTGACATAAGCAATAAGGATGATAATAACAAATCAAAGCCCGTTAAAAACGGTGCTGAAACATACGGGATAATTTAAAAAAGCAACAAACCTGTGATAGCAAAACCAAGGCAAAAAACAGGGATTCATTAAAAAAAAAGAAAAAGGGGCTACTGTGCGTTCCTGCGAAATCTTACTCTCCCGACAAAAATGTCACAAGAGACAAACCAAAAAAGGGCCAATTTCCACCTACACCCCCCGCAACGAGAAGAGATGACTGCAATGAACACTAAAGTGATTGCAATAGATCCAGCCCCAACCAATGATATAGTTCAACATGAAGAGCTGATGAACATGTCAATCTACATGGATGAGGAGATTGATAATCAGAAGAAGCGCAAATACAAATGAGCCAGTGCTCGATGATCATAATTGATCAATATGACGAGTGACTTTCGCATCATGCATCTGGGATAAACTTAACTTGCGAAGAAATTTCGAACTCTGATTTCGAATTCGATCAAACAGACTTGTCTCAAGATTCCGAAAGGTCATTCCAACATGACATTGAACATGAGGAGTGCTCTCCACGAAAGCGCCAGGTAATTAACAACTCAGCCAACTCACGTCCACACAATGGGCTAGAAATGATACTTATGCTTCCTATTTTTGTTGACCCGCTGAAAAAAAGAAATGAAAATAGGATAAAATTAACAAGAACTGTTGCGCAACAAGACAATCTGATCCTCAACAGAACAAACGTGTTGCGGTTATTTCATGCCATACCAAACTTGAAAACCATAACGACGCCAGACATTCAAAGTATTGAATTCATAGAGGACGCAAGCCTGAACCAAGTCTGGATCGAATTTAGATCTATGAATATGTTACGGCTTATGATAGAAAATAGACGACAATTCCAGACAGTGGGGTTCGAACCTACGAATAATGGAGTGAAATTTACTCCAAATGACCAGCGGGCTGTCACGACAAATTCACCTCCCCATGTAATAGGGAAAACAAGCCGAGAAGCCCTCATTGGTCCAACCCCTGAGGGAGTATACCGGGACAATGGGCATCAGACTTCGCAAGAACATCGGAGTCAGTATGACAATAGCCAGCAAATCCAGCATATGGCCCATACAAAGCACTTCATATGGAGAGAAATGGAATACACTTCACCCACTGAATGAAGAAATAACAGTAACAACTAACTAATGCGACAAACGCAAAAGTGTTGCTCTGCTCGTGGGATTCATGTGGAAATAGTCATTTATTTCATGCAACAAATCAAGAGCTCTTAAACCACAATCTGATCTGTATTCAAGAATCATGGTTACATGAACAACCAGAATGTGATGGATACTCAATTCTAATGAATCCAGCGATCCAGAGAGCAAGAGGCCGCCCGTCAACCGGTCTACTGACAATGATAAAAAATGGCGAGAATATGGAAATACTTGACTCTGCAAACCTCCATCCATGGGGACAACTAACCATACTTAAACAACGACGCACTAACCTTGACAAAACTTTGAAGATAAGTCCCCATTGTACAGAAACTTGGGGCGTAATGAATCTTTATTGGAATCCAACTGCCATGGCAGAAGAAGTCTTCATAAACTCAGTGTTCTCAGCAATTGATCAAGCTACTGGAAAATACCCTGACATAAACTTCATCATTTGTGGTGACTTAAATCTCTACCTGCGTGATATCAATGGTTCTCACCTCGAAGACAACATGTTATCTGCTAGAGCTATACGCTGGAACAAAGAAACAGCAAACAGAAATTTGTTCCGCTCAGATAGCGTAGATATAAACACAGGTCGCCCTGTTCCAACGTGGGTTTGTGGCAACACATCTGCTACCATCGACTATATATTTTTCTCAAAAAGACTCTATGACAAAATTAACAGCAGCCAAAACATCAAATCAGACAATAGCGATCATTACATCATGATAAGATCTTGGTCAGCCCACATCCTAAGAAACGAAAAAATCATCCTACTACCAATCGAAGTTAACACCGGGATGAATAGGCTAAGAATCAAACAAGGTTCACTCAAATCTCTTTCAAACATTTTCCGAAACTCCAACCTTGACGATCTCCAGAAAATGAACTATGAATGGTTACTTGCCGCATTCAAGCAAAAGATTCAACTTAAGGTAACCAACCCCTACACGCATTCCCATGCCTACAACCCAAAGATGGTAGAAAAAAGAGAGAACTACGGAGGACACTAAAGCTGATAAACTTGCAGAATTTGCCTGATAAGTTCAAACTGAGCAGACTGGCCAAACAACGACCTACAAATTGGATGAGAAACAACAGAATGATTCAACAACAAGAAGATGCTGAAAAGATGCTACAAGCGCTGAGAAACCATAATACAAGACAGCTATGGTCTCTTTTGCATGGCCTAAGTTTGACACAAGACCGAATGATCGCTGACATTCCAGAAGAAAGCTGGACTGCGTACTTCGCAGAACTTTATAAAGCCAGGCCCATGCAAGTTGAAACGCTAGAACAAGTCAACGACTGAAGCTGGAAGTTGATCTGGGAAACCGTAGATATTCAAAATGCAATACAGAGCCTTAATTCATCAAGGGCAGCGGATCCGGACGGCCTCTCCAATGAAACGATCAAAACAAATCCAGAGATATGGGGACCCATGTGTGCCAAGAATTTCAAACATATCCAAAAGACAAGCACTATCCCGATGACTTGGCAACAAGTTATTCTCATTCCAATTTTTAAGCAGGGGCCAACTAAAGATCCATGAAACTACCCCCAATTGCATTATTGGATCCCCTCGGGAAGATCTTTGCCAGATTGCTATTGGACAAGCTAAACAGCTGGGCAATAAATGAAAAGAGATATGCGGCAAGGCAAACCGGATTTGTGAAATACATCGGAACAAATATCAATCTGATTCTGCTTAATTTATAAAAGCAGGAAGCTATTAAGTCAAGAACGCAGATATATGCTGTATTTGTGGATTTAAAACTAGCATTTGATACAGTGAACAGAAACAGCCTATGCAACAAGTTACGCTTGTGGGGATGCCCTTGTACTATATTGGACCCCATTGAGCTATTATGCACAAATACCACCATTAGGGTCAGAATGTCCAAAGAAGGGACACTAACAGATGCTATAAAAACATGGAATGGACTTAAACAGGGCTGCCCTTTGGCGGCTATGCTTTTTAACTTGTTCACATCGGACTTTGAAGAGCACACATATACCCCCACGATGAATCATCCAAAACTGAACAATACCTGTCTACCGTGTATCATGTACGCTGATGATATTGTCTTGTTAGCTAAAACGCTAAGAGGGTTACAAATAGCGTTGAACAACCTTGAAGAAGACAGGATCAGCAATCAATTGGAAATAAATGTGCAAAAACTAAATTATTACCCTCTTCCGTCAAACCAAGCATAAAGAACTACATTTCCCATTCTACATTGGGAAACAAAAATGACACCAAGTAAAAACTATAAAATACCTTAGTATGTGGTTAAATCAATCCCCAATGGAGAAATAATGGAATCAACATCTAAAATCAAAGGCACTCTCGCTGGCACGTCAAGCACAGATACTTTACTGAAAATGTGGAAAGTGTTAGCTGTCTCCACTGATAACTTTCTATAGACAGAAAGTTGCTGCGATTCTAGACAGAAATTCTTTGCGATTCTAACCTATGGTGGCGAGAAAATGAATAACATTGAAAATATACGATATGGCAACAATTGGAGGGATTATTTTGGAGGAAAGTTCTAGCTTTACCAGCTGCGTTTCCGATGCCTCGTCTCCGGTTTGAACTTGCAATTCAATCCTTGGCCTCCATCATAACATTGAAACAGCTTGATCGCTATCGGAAAATAATTAGTGAACTAAATGTGCCAGCTCTGGATATTCTCTGGTTCAAACACAAGGGAACCAATGATCAACCACTGGTTATATGGAAAGATTATGTGGACGCCAAAAGAGAAGCAGCAGACATATCAATGATATGTTATTACACCGGCCACAAAAAGGGAAAGGAAAATTGCTAACAATGACTGCATTCCAACCACTGAACTGAATGCCCAATACCAACTTGATCTTCCGTGCCGCTTTGATAATAGACTTTTGAACAAGCTTCCGCTTTAGCTAAAATCATTTCCATCGCGTGTTATATGTGAAACCTACATGAGATTACGGTTAAACATTCTACCGACATGTGAAATCTTAGCGACAAGAAAAATGATACCGCTGGACCAACGACTCTGTCGATTCTGCAACAATAAAGGTACAACTGAAAGTCTACACTGCACTGAAGGAGAAAAGAAACCAATATAGAGAACTGTTCCTCAAAGAACAACTACAGTTGTCTGCTGAAGAATGATGGGCCAAATTCTGCTGGGAAATGACAAAAAAATGATCTACACAATCGTGCAATTTTGGAACAATATCATGAAAATGCCATAAACCAGAATAATATGAATTGAATTTCTACCCCATGCTCGTATAAAGAAATCAACTTTATTAAAATGATTGGAAATTGTTATAATAAGAGATTTTTTGAATGATATGTGATCTTAATGAAAAGATGAGAGGTTTGTTTAACAAACCATAACATTTTAATAAAAAAAAATATTCATTAATAGTTCTATTAATTTGGTCAAGGAATCCATAATTAGATTTGTGGGTCCTTGTTGTGGTGCTTCCTTTTTGAATCTTTTAGAGACTTGAATAACTTCTTCATCTGTTTGAAAATATTTGAAATATTTTTGAACAATTGAAGATATAATACAGTTTCAAAATATGTGTTTTGGTTGGATACATATTTGATAGTTTGATAATATGTAGATACATTATATGTGTTTGGTAACTGATATGTGTTCCTTCAAATATAATTGTTAGTCTCATTTTGCATGAATACATAGAATGTACTTACAAAATTCTTATTGCAGTCTATTTTCTTCTGGAGCATTGTTTGGAGCATCTTCGTTTTTATTCTCTTCCTCTTTAGGGTAATTCTCTTCCAGCCATTCCATGTACTGTTCCATTTTAGTAGTGGTACAGAGAATCACTTCTTGTGAGTCCAGAGTTAGAATTTGGAATGGAGAAGATTAACGAGGAGAGAAAGTGTAATGCTTGTGTTTGCTTTGCGATTGGATATTCATTGTTTGTGTGGTGGGTGGCTGCCAATAGTATTTCAAGTTCCTCAGATGCTGTTGAATTGTACAGAGCCTTTGAGAGAATGTATTTTTTTTGTGATTTTTATATATGCCAATAAAACTGTAGTTAATCTTATATATTTAATGTTGTATTTGATATTTGAAACATGGTGCCAATTTCAGAAGGAGAGGAATCTCTTTGTTCAGAAGAATGTGGAATTTCTTTTGGGAATGGGGTTAATAGTGATGTTAAGGACATAGGTGATGAGTTCTCAAAGCATTGGCTTACAATGCTTTGGTTTTATAATATTATTTTAGATGGATTGTTTGAAATTATTGGCATATGCTGCGATTGTAGAGAAATGATTTTGACAGGTAACACAGGTTTTTTTCTCTTTGGGAAAAGAAAATTAATTAATCATCTAAAGAAAGTACAGACACGTTTTTCAAAATGTTTTAAATCATCATAGAGGTGAACAGTATTTCTCTTATTGAAAATATATGTTTGGGTGATATGTTGGTATAAGAACCCAAAGGCTCTTTTAAGAGCCACCCAGTGAACTTTTTAGTATATTGGAAAAGGAAAATACCTTTGATGTCTTATTTTTAAATAGTTCCAGTAGTAGCCAATGAAACGTTGTGTCCTGTCAGGTGTATTATAGCAGCAGGTACCAAGCACAGGATGGGTTATAGCCGTGGGTACGAGTAAACAAATGGCACGTCATGTATTTTTGGCGGGTGTAGCCGCGACTATAACTATTGCGTCTTAATAGCGGGTATAACCATACCAATGTATATGCATTGATCATGTTGTTCCAATGATTTTACACCACACAATTTCACATATGTTTCTGATTCCAGACCCTCATGTGTACCTTTATGTTGTCTGAATTGTTACAGCTGGTCAAAATGTCTTTTTGTATCTGTAAAAACGGTATGGGTAGCTGTGACTATTGGCGGTTGACGCGATTCACGACTATGAATGGGCCTATCGCACTTCATTCTTCTTGGCGGTCCTTGATGGATCTGTCACTGTACCCGCGGCTACAGCTGGTTGTATTTTGGTGCAGTGATCATTTTATATTATGGATGTTTTAGCATAGACTTGTACATGTGTTTCTGTTTGGATGTTCTCATCTGAAGGCTAATGTGAATTGATTTTTAAATCTTTGTGATATGTGTTTTTGAGCGCATTTGAAAAATGTTTGTGTAACCACGTCTATAGGTGGGTTTTCGTTGTGTAACCAGCGTTACAGCCGCGGTTATGTTATTGAGAAAAATTAGGAATAAAATGAAAGCATTCTTTGACGGATTGCGTTGGGGTTATAGCTTGTAATAGAAATGTGTTTGTCATTTTACTTGTTTGATTTCTACAGTCCTCTTTTTGTGCTATTGAATTGTGAAAGCTATGAAAGTGACATTTGTGTGAACTTTTTACAGTATTATTCGAGAACTCAGAGTGTGCATATGTTCTGTGTTTGGCTATGGTGAAGATTTATTCATTATTTGGAGCAGCTGAAGGTGAGTCATAGCGTGTATTTATATGGTATATACAGTTTAAAATATTTTATTTGTAAGATAACTGAAGTATGTTTCGGTGTCTCATTTGGTCAAGTTTATAAGTATTGTTTGCAAAGTAGGGTTTTCTATATTTTACTTCAGTGTTTTTAGGAGAGTGATGATGCAGTATGACATGATATGCTATGCTTATGTTTGCCAGAAAATACATTTGCAAATAAAAGTTGTTTATCAGTGACATTAGAAAGTGTGATATGAATGAGGGTGCATAAGAAACCCTAGTGTGAGCCAAGCAGTATAATTCTACCCTTGACAACTATTGTGGATGTGTGTGTGCTTTGTAGGTGGATATTAAGCTATTTCTTTGTGACCCTATATTGGTAATTTTCTACTGTGTTAGAATTGTGGAAGTGTGAATTTACGGAGTGAAGAAGGTGAAGTTCTAGTGGCTAAGTGGCTGGGGTTTCATAGTATATGAGACATTTTTTATACTGCAGGATTTTCACTGTCATGCAATTGTTGGTAGCAATTTAGAAATAATAATGAACAATCATAGTTGGCATTTTTCCAATTTGCAAACAGTGTGCTTTGGAAGTACAGGAATCTATTTGGGTTCCATGCTCTGTAATGCAATATGTTGTCATGCAATGCACTGACAGAGAGAGATGCAAATGAATGGGGGTGCAAAGTGGGTTGGGGGAAACAGTAGTATAGATGAGGTTTGCTAACATGGTTTTCTGGGTCTGCTTAGGTCACATGGCCACTGCAAGTTTAATGCACTGGGGATGGGCAGTGAGGGGAGGATATACAAGTAAATATGTTTTGTGGATTAGTAGTGGTAGTGATTAGTTTGTAGGTGAAATGTCGGATAGTGGGTCTGGCTGTTGGCCCAATCACAGTTGAATAGATAGAAACAGGTGAGGCGTTTGACTTTACATGTTATTGGATGAGGATGACTAAGGCCTGATTAAATGGGTGTTAGGAGGATGAAGGTTGTGACAGAGCACAGTTATGTGGGTAGCAGTAGACTGAATGTTGTCTATCTGGAGTTGGCCAACAGTCCTAAAGCAGAGGGTTGTGAGGTGTGAAAACTGTAGCTGGGTGGAGTAAATCAGTGCCAGTGCATTATTTTGCAGCTTTTTTTCTCTTGATACCTTTGTCAAGAATGGTTTATGCATATATTACTTGCAATATGTATATGCTTTATTAAGAATTGTTAAGTTATGTAAGAAATGGGTAGTGTGGTGTATATGATTAGCCCACTTTTCATTTAGGTTCATCATTGAAAAATGTATGGCCACAAGCACAGATATATTAGAGGTTGGCAAAGTTAATGGCCAGTTAATGACATTATACTTTGTATAAATTATGTATGCTATATGAGCTGTTCAGTTATATTGCACATTAGTTAAGCAGTTAAAGGTGAGGTGTAGATAGGACATTTATTTGTACTGTAGGATTGTTGGTAGGAGTGATGGCTGATGACTTTGTAAAGGGGTGGGGCTTAAATGGGGGCTCTCTGAGTTTGTGAGCATGTATATCCTCCACAATGGGTTCAGATGATTCTCCACAGGAGAACAGTGTCATAAAATAGGGTGTAATGTGTGTATTTTGTAGCATAGTTTCACAAAAGCAGTACCATAAGAGCATTTGTTTTTTTATGCAACCAAGTATTTTAAATCAAGTTGTACTGCATATAGTTTTTACTAATATGTTGTACAAACAAAAACGTATTTTTTTTTTACCCACTCTGTTTATTTTTCATGAGCACAATTACAGACATGTATGCATTCAGGAGGAAAAAAAAAAAGCAACAGAAAACAGTAAACAATAGTGTATCCCATATCTCTTTCTTCTTCTCTCCTCCCCTCTCGGAGTCCATTGCTCATGAGTTTTAACTGTTAAAACACCCCCCCTCAGCAAACTTTCAAACTTTCGGGTGGAGTACTACAACTGTTCAGGCTTCATTGAATATTCCATGGGTCGGGTTTCCTTTTTCCCCTCATACAGGCTTGTATAAAACGTATTTTTACTGTATTTGTCAATGTGGAATATTGCTGCGTATGATGGGCATAGAGGCTTTAACCATAAATGTCATCCTAAAGAGTTTGTGTTTAATGTACACTTGTTAATCACAGACATTTAAGCAGAGCATCCTGAAACATGGATGCCTTTCCCTGGCTGTTATTATTTTATTGATGGATTGAACTCCTATGCTGGCTGCCCTCTGAGGTAGTAATCTAAATGGGTCCTCCCAACTTTTTTTGTTCTCAGGGGGTCAGATCTGTAAACATGGAGGTTCTTAGAGAGAACAAGAAACAAACCAGACTGACTACCCCTCTCTCTACGGCCTGTCGAACACACAGGTGAAGGTCCCCTTTAAATAACTCGATAAGTTTGCAGTAGATATAACAATCAGCAGACACGTTGTTTTTTATGCGGTAATAGACCAGTCGATATGCCAGGAGTTATGCACCACGTTTTTGTTTGTGAAACAATCCGGCAAACTCTTTTACCGGTAGATAGCCCACGACTCCAGTGATTAGCTACTGCGATCACGTGCTTGAGACGCACACTTCTAACATCAGGTGACCTTTAAAAAGATCAGGGCTGTTTGTTCACATTGTAACCGCGCGATCGGCTAAGAGGACGCCGTCTTATTACAGCTCCGCACCACCGATGAAAGCACAGGTAAGCAGATAACTCTGAGCTCGTGGGAATGTGGGAAGCACTCACATTGAAGCTGAGCTTTCCTTTTTTTTAAATAAACCACAGACGCTCATTCCACATTGAGACTGCGGCAATGAGGCGGTTGTCTTGGCAACTCCACGAGGAGTTAACATTGCAAACCCATGGTTATAGTTGCTTTTAAAGAGGGCGCAGCTTGCAATTGTAAAGTCTGCGCTCCCCTCGACCGTTTACCGAATTCTAAAAACATGTCAGTGGGCAAATGGGATCGAGGATAGGATCTCCAAGTTATATGAAAAGGGAGATACCCAAATCAAAAAACCGGCCAATTTGTTAGTGGCTAATGTGCACGTGAAATGGGAATTGAACTACCTATACCCTCCGTGTTTTCACGGTGCGAGCGTCCTAAAACAACAGCACGCCCCCCCTTTTTTAAGTAAATGACAGCGAACGCAGCTCTTGATCTGTAATAACCATAACAACATCTTATAACATAAGCACAAGGGACAACAGTGCCTACAGCATTTGAGTAGTTGGCCGTGCCCCATGTGGAGAACGCATGCCTCTATTTGAGTAAAGAACAATGAACTCAGCACTAGGTATTAGGGGACACGATAATTAATTAAATAGTAGTTCAGAACATTAGCACAATGGTGCCAGCACTCTTAGTGTTGAAGTAATTGATTGTGCCTTATTTACAGGCATGTTACCGGATGTCGCTGATGACACCAGCTCGAACTAACAACAGTGGATCACGCGATATCGAAAGAAGAGAAAATAGAGTTTTCTGAAGAGTCAACCACTCTGTATTTACATTCGTAAGTCCCTTCAATATTTGGGGGATAAGAGTCCTTCTTGCCTGCCGTATAAAATGAGAAGGCTTAGTGTATTGATTATTATTTCTGTGTTCCCTGTAAACAGGATTCCAGATACTGGGAAATATGGAAGATATCCAGTATTCACAGCTCCATGGTCTGCAATAACACACGTCGACCATAGGTGGGTGTTCTGTTTTGGTTTATGAATTTGGCCATTACCTTGAAAAAATATAAGTGGGTAGAGACCGGTGCACAATGTAATGTATATGTAATTTATGTTTTTAGATCCGGCTTTTTGTATGTGAAAAGGGGAATGAAACTAAACTTCAATATAAGCAAGACTGTCCTGAAGATGGCCCAATACCTACCAATTTGACCATCGCAGACTACGATGGTACTTGAAAGAAGGGCCGAAACATATGTCGACCTAGAGGAAATTCCAATGTGTTTTCCGATGTCATGCATACTGTAAATAGCCAATATGCTCAAAAAGTTGTAATTTGTTAAACCCCTAGTCCACAGAATATATGAATTGGAATGAAAGGTATGATTGATGGATGAAAAATCCTATGAATGTTTTTATGTTATGGTTTTAAGCAACTATTAAAGTGATTTATATATTTGTACTCACCGGACTCAGTCAAATAATTGGCTCACTAAAGGTTTGTGCTACTGTAGAATTATGAAGCAGTTCCATTGCACCTTCACCTGTGTTTTCGACAGGCCGTAGAGAGATGGGTAGTCAGTCTGGTTTGTTTCTTGTGCCCTCTGAGGTGTCAGCATATGTGGTGTTTCTGCTTCTGGTACGAGCATTACTGGAAGCAATGATACATTACTGGTTTTCTCAAATGCAATTTTGTTGTGTTTTTACATCCAGCAACTACTGTTACTGCATGTGTGGCGACAAAGGTCTAATCATCCAGTACAACTCTCTTTACTACATATGGTATCATTATTTACGGGATTGAATTTGTACAGACATTTTATCATCATCATCTTTGAATAAAGCACTGAGTACATTATTTTCACCTCTCTTCATGGCTGCACTTAACCAGAGCATCTATGCCCTGTTTTCCCCTCCTCTCTCCCTTGCACTTCCTCCCTCTTTTTCTCTTTGCACTTTTCCTTCTTGTACTTGCATGATATGAATGACACAAGGCCTAGTAAGATCATTTGTCTTGTCTTCCCTCTGTCTTCCCTCCCTTGTTTTGTCGTGCCTAGAAAAACTTGTGTACAGGTGCGTTATAAATGACTTATGATATATCATTTGGGATGTTCTTGGGGATATATTTGATAATTGTAGGTCATATGATAACTCTCCACCTCCAATCAGACCTTTCCCATCACCCCCACTCTCACAGGCAGTTCTACTTGAGCCCTCCACCTTAAGCAGGCACTCACTCTTAAACCTCTCAGTCACTCCCTTGTCACTCTTTATGTTTCACTTACCAAGGAGGCATGCCAGTTGGCCCATGTGTTTGGCCCTGAATGCATCCAGGGTACGGTTTCACAGTACCATGAAGTCATATGTGGACCTAGGGAATCCTGGTGAAACAGGGTGTGCAGGTCATGTCTGCATCATATGTAATCTGTACATTTAGGGTTGGCTATTGTTTACAGTTGTGGAAGACGTGCTTCCTCCCAATGGATGACACACATGGCATATAGCACACGTGTGTAGTTCAGGAAACAATTGGTGTTTGGGAACTAGTGAATGATGTAAAACCATCTTTGTATATCATCTGTTGCCCCTGGGATTGTGGGTAGCCATGTGGGCTGTTGCATGGTGCAGGGGAGCTATTACCACCTTTGTCAGTATTTGTGGAAATGGTGGCTGTATCAGGTCATGAACTATGCCAGCAGTGTATTGGAAAGAGTCTGTTTTAAACAATGGCGTTTAGCTACCAACTTCAAATGGTGTGACATGGCATTGTATATATTTCCTTTGCATTCAAGGTCTCTCTCAGTGAGATGGAGTATATATATGATGGTGAGCTGGTGCAGCTAATACGGTGTCCTGATTATTTACTGTTTGTCCCTGCGGGGACAGTCTGACCCTGGGTATGTACGGCCATCATGTTCTCCTGCTTACTTGCAGGGCCATCTGTTGCATGAATGTTATTATGCCTTTAATCAGCAGAGACAACTCCACAGGATACAGCAGGAGGGTTCCACTGGGTTGTATGGTACTCTGAGTCTTCTATGAAGTGCAGGTCGGCTTGTCATGTCCACTGAGGTCAAGTGGATGCACCTCTGCTTCTTTTCAGAGCTCATGGCAGTCATGCCAACCTCCTTAGTGCTGGAGGTTATTTTGGTGGTTTCCTGTTCTATATGGCATTGCAGGCAGACCAAATGGCTAATTGCTAGCATCTGCTGTGTCAGGTTATCTCCATCCTGTTTTTTTGAAATCCTGTTTTCTCTGTTATGGCATGTGTTGGGTTTCGACATATCACATCCTTTTTTTCTGGATGTGGTGTGGATGTTGAGTTATTATGGTATGTAAGAAATGGGTAGTGTGGTGTAGAAGATGTCAAATTAATGAAGCTGCCAAGAACAAATGCACTTCAAAGAAGAATGTAAAACCCTTTCCACTAGATTCAAAGCTAGAGGCTACAACCAGCTTACAATAAAGCATTACAGACATCGAGAATACAAACCCTAACACAACGGGATAAACCCAGTTATGACAACAAGGTACAATGTATTACCATGTACTGTGCAGACAAACATCTAATCAAGAAAACTCTCAGAAGACACTGGTACTTACTCAAGCTAGACCCCACATAGGAGCGTTCATCCATGACCACCCATCGGTAGTCTACTGACGAGCTAAAACTCTAAAAATGAGCCTCAGCCCCTCATTATTACCCGACGACAACAAGGAGACAACTGGGACCTGGCTCCAAGAACGTGTAAACATGCAACAACTATGACAGACAGTTTCAAAGACAACAATGGGATCCAAATCAAAATACAAGAGCAAATCAGTTGTCGGACAAAGTATGTTATATATGCAATTATATGCACCTGCAGAAAAATCTACATTGGTAGCACAACCCGAGAACTCCGCTTCAGGATCAGAGAACATCTGGCAGTGATCGGAAGTCAGGATAAAAATCTGCCCCTAGCAGAGCACTGGCAGCGCCTCCATCAGATGGACAATAAACAGCACATCAAAATCATTGGTCTCAAAAGAGTTGCTCTGGGGCGCAGAGGAGGAATCAGGAATTGCTGTTACACCAGGAGGAGGCTAAACGTATTAATTTTTTCACATGTGTTGAAATCGGTCTAAATACAGACAATGAAATGTCTTACTTTTTATGACATTTAAGAACAATCCGGATGCTACGGAGGTACCAACTCTTGGTACTATATAATTTATTGGTAAATAATATGGTCCACGTCAATTCATGCTTACAACGCATGAACTGGATGTGAAGTGTATACTATGGCAAGGGAATCTTGCTTAGAGACTTCTCTCACATAGATATGTCTGACATCTAATCATGCTGCTCATTTATAACATTATGTTTGAAAAAACGGCAAATGCACTCAGACCACTTCTAAATAGATATGCTAAGCACCTAATTATTTTGCATGCACTGCAACACTCGGATAATAAACAGATTTCCATCCAGACTACATCTCCCATAACGCACTGGGAGTAGTGAAACACTCTGTTTGCGAGCAAACACGTGCATCTTTTAGATTAAACTAGCGGCAATTTCCCCAGTGTACACAGACCGCTAGACATACACTTAGATTAAACCAGGATCCTCTAATGATCATGAACAGTATAATGTGAATTAGCTCATTTCACGGACGCAGCAGATTGTTACAGCAATATGCACATCGGGCGTATGAATGGGAGAATCTATCATTTTAATGCTTTCCCTTGGCCTACTGGCTCTAGGACATACTTGTCCTTAGTACACACACGTACATACTATATTTAAACAGAATATTGTCCCTAAATATGGCCGACAGCTCTATGACTATAAAAATAGAGGTAGGACCCATGTATTACCATTGTAACATTAGAAATACATTTAGGATCGAGCATCGGCGTCCATTTTGTAGAACCCGACGTGTGATGCATAAACCGTGACATTTGCAGTTAAGCCCTAGGGGGGTTTCCAAGCCCACCCACTAAGCTTCACCAATTAACTACGGGTCTGCGCTACACACGGAATCACACTTAGGGATCCTAACCTTTTTAATACACGGATATGCAAAAGAAGGCATTCTTCACTTATTGGCAAACAGCATGTTCCGTAGGATACACTCTAGTTAATGTGTATAGTTTTAAAACATATGTTTTTGTATACTAACTTCGTATACTATCAGGCACGGATTTTCTTGTAAACCGCATTGTAAGCAAGTGAAGTATGCGCATAAATATACTATTAGGCACAGATTTTTTTGTAAATCACATTTGTAAGGAAGTGAATCATGTGCACAATTGGTAGTAGCACTTTTTACAGAATATGCGAGTACAAGTATTCAAGAATGAGGCAGACTCCACATTCATGACATGCATGTCCCTCTTTAGATTAAACACTTACATGTTCGGTCATATTTAGTTAGTGTCAATGCACCTCTTACCTCTGTTTCCTTGAAACGCCTGCATGTTCATAAGTCTGGTGGGACTCACACCCTGCCATTACAATATTATGCAGCTGTGAATTCAGCAGATGGGTAAGCCCAATCCGTCCTTTGTTGTTTTTTAATGATATAAACAAAGCAGCCTAGACATGCACTAAATTTATTGCTTTTACAATGTCTTCCTTTCTTAAAACCTAATTATACCTCCCTTACCCCCATCCCCTCCTTTTTGTCCTCTTTCTGATATCACCAGAGTCAGCTTGATTATTGATATCGGCTTGATTATTGTAATGCCCTTTACATTGGTGCTAACAAATCCATCATTAATAGACTACAAACCCTTCAAAACAACGCCTTGAGAGCTGCTATCAGCGTGCCCAAAAGATCACACATATCGCACATCAGGCGCCAAAATAACTGGCTTTCCACCCTGAAAAAAATACAACTAAAATCGGCATCTCTGGTTCACAAAGCCCTAAACAATGCCGCTCCTAGTTATCTCACGGATAAATTCTCTAAAATATGCTCTACTAGACCTGCAAGAACTTCCAATGTCAACAGCCTCATTGTAACGCTCACCTGACTCCCACGGAGACGCTGACCAGGTCTGGGCTGCTGCGGCCTCTTCTAAGGTGATGCGCAGGACTCGGAACACCGACTGGGCCGGACCCCCAAACCTCGCCTGTCTGATGCGTAGGAAGATCTTTCTGTAGATGGGGAAAAGGATTTTAATCACCTGCGGAGTGACGAGTCGAACCCCTCCTTTCCCCTTTTACTCTCTCTTCAAACCACCTCTGAACCTTCCCGTTAATTCTCACCTTAAGATTTGAAATGATGAGCTCTCCATCCTGCTTCTGGTGCAGGGGTGCGGTAGAATCCAGTTACTTCACTGGTTATCGGACGGGCATTCAGGTCCAGTTGCTTCACTGGTTTTTTGGATGAATAAGGCGCTTTCGTAAGTATATGACTTATCAAGTTCAAGGGTTGTTCTCCCTTCCTTTTTGGCCTTTATTTTCAATGGACTGCTTTTAGTCTTTTAGCGCAGGTGCAGAGCGAAGATTCCACGTTGAGAAGACAATTTGCTGTGGATAATTCAGGTGAGCTTATGTTGGTGTGGTTTTTCTAATGTCTGTATGTTCACCCACTAATGCGCGTGTTCTTTTTTCCCCATAGGGGCCGGGGCGCGGTACTGCCAAAAGGCGTGCCGACCCGAGATGAGGAAGGATTCTCCCCCACCAATCGCCAGGTAAGCCTTCTGGCAAATCAGTTTTTTCCCAATGTTTTCTCTGGCTCACCTTTTGTTCTTCTCTTTTCCTTCCTAGGTGCTGGAATGCAGCGGAACGTGCGGATGGTCGTAGGAGTATGGAATTCCTTGTGGACAGGTGAGTTGAGCGCAGCGCTGCAACGAGCAACGCGAGGAATCCAAAAATAATGTCTTTTCCTTTAGGATCATCGGCGTGTTGGCTCCGGATCCCATGCAATATCAGGTAATGTCCTTTATTCACCTTCTCTTCCTCTCGTCTTCCTTTTAGGTGTTCCAGGACTGAAGCAGGGGTGGCTGGAGTCAGGATGCAGGACTGATGTCCAAAATGAGCCTGGCGCCAAAGGTGCCAGGACTGTGTCCAAAGGGCCCCTATTTGGGGTTGCTGGACCTTCCCTTGGGTACCTGATGTGTGCTCCGGGGCTGCCGTTCTTGCACTGGCTCTCCGGGAGTATGCATCATGACACTCATCACACCTAGATTTAAATTGTCCAAGGCTGGAGGAACTAGCTTCCAGGTCCAAGCAGCCCAACTCTGGAACTCACTGCCACCTACCTTACGTGAAGACCAGCCATTTCTGAAATTCAGGTCTAAATATATCAATCTCCTGAAAGCCTCTGACATGTAGCTGATCAGTACCCACCCAGCTCCCTTACTCCCTAGAGTAGACTGGCTACATTCTGAGCAGTCATGCTAGACACCTCCCGGTTACCACTCTATCCCACTTACACCTCCTTGATCTTTGCTAGTTAGCCTGATAGTGCCTATTTAAGCTAGTCTCGCCCTACCACTAATCGACCTCTCTGGTCTATGTATATTGAGCCTGGCTGTAGCCTGCTACTATTTCACACTTATTCTGCACTCCATTGTTCAAAAGTCTAATTTTTACTTGTCAGCATGCTACTTGTAAAATCCGGTAGTCACTCAAATGTAACCTGTATATAATTGTACATACATGCACATCACTACACACTATTTGTAACCTGTACATGTAACCTGTACATTACTGTATATTTATGTTCTTCATTGTATATTATCTGTAACCTGTAACCTAAGCTTCGCATTTTCTGTACTGCTGCGCCCGGTAACCTCCGGGTCTGGTGCGCATTACAAGTGATTAAAACAAACAAACAAACCAATGCAACATGACGGCTTGATGGTATGATTACAACTTTTTGTACTATACACATGCTTTCACTTACTGTTACACACGTCTATGCAATGATGCCACGCCGGATTTACTACAATGCATGTGCCATCTCTATTATTTACCTTAATAATAATAATAATAATAATAATAATAATAATAACAATAATAATAATAATAATAATAATAATAATAATAATAATAATTTCGCCTTTATATAGCGCTACAAACCCTATGTGAAAATTGATGTTTTGATTGTGGCTGTTTTTAATTTCTGAATGCCTACTTATCCAATTACATATTCATATTTTCCTTTTTGTTATTAATTGAACATATGATGTTAATATGATCAGATTATTTGTGTTTTCTATTTTATTCTTTTCCTCTCTTATTTGGGATACGACAACATATGCCTACACCACTGTTTTCATATTATTTCTTTTAACAACGGTAATGCCCTGATTTGAAAAAGGCACATTAGGAATGCCGAAACACGTGTTATCGTAAAGGGCTACTAATAAATATTTAGTATGTGAAAAGAACCAGCCTATTGGAATCTACTTTCTAGTGTGGCGCAGTAACAGATGCATGCAGAAACCCTTCTTGAATTCTGTCAAATTAATGAGGGTTGGGGTGGGTTGGGCTCAACAGTATTATTGATGAGGTTTTGTTACGAAAGTTTTCTGAGGCTGTTTAGGGCATATGGCCATTGAAACTTTAGTAGAGTGGGGATGGACAGTGAAGGGAGGACATACATGGTGATATCTTTTTCTTGATTAGCAGTAGTAGTTGTTAGTTTGTGGGGGAAAGGCAGGATAGTGGATTAGGCTATTCTGTTATTATGCTGAAATGGGTAGAATCAGGAGAGGGAGTTCACTGTGCATGCTGTTTGTTGATGATGGCTAAGGAGGAGTAATTGAATGGGTGCTAGGAGAAGCACGGGTGTAGTAGGCCTAGTTATGTTAACACTAATATACTTAAGCTGTGTACTTGGAGTTGTCGTTTAGCTATTAAGTAGATGTTTGTGAGGTGTTTTATGGTGCTGCCAGGGGACTTAACCATTCAAACTGTAGTGATAGTGGGGATGGGTAGTGGAGGGAGGGTGGACATGCTGATATGTTTTGTTGAGTAGTTTTTTATTTAAATCGTGGTGATATATATTTTTTCTTGGGGGAGGCGTACTCACTTTAGTATATATCTTGTCAGAAATAAAAATAATGAAAATTATCTGCACCCAAGAAAATTCCCAGTGTGCGAATAACTCTTACACTTGGGCTGACGGGCAGACACAGGCTTTTCAGTTCTGCAGCTTTGAGGGAGTGTCTTGTTTCATTTGGCCTTACAAATCATGGGTTAAAGTTCAATCTTCACCTGTTAGCCTGGGCTTGAAATTTATATTTTATATTGAAAATGTGTGTAAACAGTATCATTTTTTTAAAAGTAGTGTTTTAAAATCTGTAGATACAAATCCTGTAGATAATACAACAATGTCTAGTGTTGAGGATAGTTTTAAAAATGTTGAAGTTGAAATAAGAGATATGGCAACACAAAGTTTTTCTGGAACCTATAATGTTTTTATTGGAAGTAAAAAAGCAAAGACAAATTCAAATGTTTTACTAGCGAGTAAAAAAAGAAAGATTTTTTAAAAAAAGGTAGCGTATGTGCTATCAATTTGAAACAGATGAATAAGGATATATGTGGGAAAATGTATCACTCCCGAGTTTTTAACCAATCTTTTGAGAAGTGTAAGACCAAAAAAAGAAAAAGTGGTAAAAAAGTTTCTTGAAAAAGAAAAAAGTAGAAGTAATCATTAAGAACGCTTTTTATATGAAAAGAAAATTGTTAATTTGCGTATTACATACACGTACATAATTGCTTAAGGTGACTGCACCATTTTATACAAATATACAAACAGTCCATGTGCTTACACGTGACAACTTTTGTGACATCTTTGGTGGAGAGTGGAAACACACTTCTCATACTGAAAGATGTTTTAATGAGGAGAGTTACATTCAAGGAAAGAATGTTCCACTAGCTATTGATGAGAGTGGACGTATCTATGAAGTCCGAAATGGTGTGATTTCTAAAAAAGAAGAAATCATACTGTATAATAATACAAAATGGAAACTGTAGGTCAGTCAAAAATTAAACGAAAGAAGGATTGTGAGGTATGGACTTGCAATTTTTTGTGCAATATTGATAAGTTTTCTTGTAAAGTTTTAAAGAGAATTTTGCAAGTATTGCACAAAAATGATAATGTTCAAAAACAGATCAAGATGCTACAAAGAATAGATGACTGTGGAGTTTGTGAAAACACAGGACCTTTGGGTCACTCTCTTGTCTCTCTTGATAAAAGTAGATGTAAGAGTCAGTTTCATCATATACGGATGCTGGCTCCACATCTTACTAAAATGAGATACCTCCTAGATAAACTGTATGAATGCAAAACACAAAGTATGTCTCTCAAAGTTTTAAATCAAATACATTTGACTGGAACATATGGTGCATTTATGGGAGTATGTGTACGTAGATGAAACACTTACAGGAAGTGGAAATGATGATCCTATGCTTTCAAAGGATCAGATTTTTCAACATTATAAAATAAGTATTGCAATGTTTGGGTTGTCTTCTACCGAAAGACCTGACATTGTTTGTGTATCTTGTCAATGAACCTTTTATAAGTCTCAAGTGCAACTAGAGTATATTGAGAACAAAATTAAACACACTGTAGAAGATGTTTGAAATAACTGTATCTGTATTTGTTTCTAGAAGAACAATTTGATTTGACACAAGTGAGGCACTTTATGTTTGTAGACACTGTGTTGGATAGTATAATCAAACACGTATTCCACCAAGAAGTGTCTTAAATAATATGGTAGTGACTGATATCCCTCTTGTGCTTCAAAAATTGACCATGTTTGAAGTAATTGCATTGCAAACTGTTCATCCTTCTCAAGTTATTGTTAGACTGCAAACCAAGAGGTCAAATCTGCCTAAGAAGTCATTAGTGCAAGGTGTGAGAGGAAAATTTGTGTATTTACCCCTGAATTTGGAAGAAAATGTTAATACTCTAGGGGTGAAGCGTGACATTGCAGATTCTTTGTTTGTTTTAGTAGTTGGTGTTGCCACTAAAGAAAAGAGAATTTGGAAACAGCTTATCGATATTGGAAAAGTGAAAAACGCATTGGTGTTTCTGTTGGAGGACAATGATTTATACAAAGGCAGTCTGACTGTACCAGACTTGTCTATGCTTGATGTTGAGTCAACAAACAAAAGCAGCGAAGGTCAGTTTCACCATCTATCTGTTGCAGAAGGGAATAGTTTGTATGAACATTACACTATTCATCCTCTACACTGACGTGAAGTCATGGGCAACAGTTTAGTAGAATTGTATCAAATTAAATCAATGAAAGGTGCACCAATTAGTATCTGGGAATAGACATTAGAAGCCTGTTGTTGGCTTTTTCCAACTGGTACTGGAGAGAGATTGGATAATCGGAAGGTGCGACTCTCTGCTTCGTTGTACAAGAATGTCTTTATTTTAGAAGATTCATGATTCAGCACCAATAATTAATATATTTTTCACTTATTGTATGAAAGTGAATTTTCACCATTATGTTATGCTGTTGCTCATACACTTCAAACCGGAACTAGTTTCAAAATCTTTCTGCATGTGAGATGCTGTAAAAGGTGAAAGAAAAAAATGAAGTTTTGGAGTCCAGACTTACCAATATTCTTGGTACAATGAGAGGAACTAAAGAATATTGGTATAGGAGACATGATCAGAAACTTGGGATCTTCAACCTGGCTTATGACTTTAAGTTGCGCTGAGTATGGTTGGGATGATCTAGCAGAGTGGATTTGGGAAACTAATGCAGAGAAAGACAACATAGAAAACATGACACCAGGAGAATTGTGCTCTATGGACCCTGTAAGTGTATTGCATTTTTCTCATCACAGATTTTTAGCCATATTAAACTTTATATGTAATAAAGAAAATGGTCAACTAGGCCCTGTAGAACATTTCTTTTGGAGTAAAGAGTACCAGGCACGTGGCGCTCCACATATACAAATGCTGTTGTGGATTAAAGATGCTCCTCAGTTTGGCAAGGAAAATGATGGCTGTGTGCTGTAGTTCATTGAAAAATATGTTACTTATTTTATTTGAGCTCAGCACATGAATGCTTATCTACGGAACAAGGTGGAAAGGTTTTAAAAGCATTAATGTGGAAAGTACTGTCAAAGACAATACAAATGTAAAGACAAGTACTACACTCAGTGCAGATTTGGCTTTACATGGTTTAATACATGACAAGCATGAATGCGCTTGTGTGCAATACAAACCTCTATTGTTGTATGTTAGTGGACAAGCAGGAACAGGTACATCTTTTCTAATGACCCAACATGTAACAGATTACTTTTTGTCATGTTTTGTACTGCTCAGGTTTAGCATCATTTAATGTAGGAGGTGTTACTTTACATCACCTGTCAATTTACCAGTGGAGCATAACAGCAAACTAGAATATCATAAACTTGTATCAAGTGCATCACAAGAAGTAGGAAAAGGTCTTAGAAAATGAAATACCTTGATTGTGAGGAAGTAAGTGTGGTGTGTAACTTGATGCTAGCTTTCTTTCACGTGCGAATGTAAGAGATTTTGAAGACTGGCTACAACATTTTGTTTCGAGGTAAACATGTACTTGTTATCTGAGACTTGTTATAATTAACTCCAGTTTTTAGAATGCTGCAATCTAAGGATGCTCAAAAAAGTATAGGAAGTGTTGGTCATTTTAACCTTTGAAATTGTTTTGAATTCCAGGAACTTACCATTAATATCAGGCAAGCTGGAGACTTAGAGTATTCAAAAATGCTTAATAAGATTCATATGGGTGTTCTTTAGGAAAATGTGAAAGCAGTCTTAAAGGGAAGACTGTTTTCTAAAATGTTTCATGTAGATTGCAGTCCGTCTGACGTTATGTTGACTCTTAAGGAAAGAAACATTTTTTGTGTTGCTTTTATGTGCACACCTACAGAGTGCAACACATTTAACTCTACAGTGCTAATGTCAGAGAAGCAAAATATTGTAGAGCTAAAATCATGTGATGTTTTAGATGGTCATGTTATGCCTTTAGAGTTGGATAAGAGAGCAAAAGCTTGATTAGGTCAACTAGAGAATTCAATTTCTAAAACAGCAGGTCTGGAAGGAGTTTTAAAACTGTGCATCAATGCACGAGTAATGTTGAAGAGGAACTTCAATGTAGAAATTGGTCTAGTCAATGGATCTATGGGAAGAGTGATTGCCTTTCACACTTTTCCTCACAGTACAAGTATTGAATATGTTGAAGTTAAGTTTGATCGTGTAGAAGGAACTCACTTGATTTCTCAGAGCTCTGCACATTTCATGCTTTATAAGGAGACCTTTGTGAAAAGAGCACCGTTTCCATTCTGCCCTGCAGATGCAATTACTATTCATAAATCTTAAGGGTTGACATTAGAAGCAGCACTTATTGATATTGGTCATATAGTGTTTAAAGAAGCAATGTCATATGTAGCTTTGTCACGTGTGATAAATATAGAAGGTTTAGTTTTAATAAACTTTGATGAAAGGAAAGTGACAGCTGACATTCCTTGCATTGAAGAATATGATAGGTTGCATGTACTGTATGCTCCTCACCTGAACCTTATACCTGTACCTGTGAAGCATGCATACAGTAAACGTAAGGAGTCAGTGAAAGCACATTCAAATAAAATAATTCCTTGTAAGACTAAAAAACAACATAACGAGTTGGAGAGTCGTTCAACTGTAGCATACTCTCATTGCAGCTTTAGTAATGATACAGGAGTTGAATGCTATTGTAATGCAGCTTTGTGTATGTTGTTTTAAATGACTCCATTGATGCAAGAAATAGCATTGACAGCAGAGAAACAGCTATGTGTTGAACTTTCATTTCTTAAAATATCTGCAGATGAAAATCCACACAGTTTACATTCGGCAATGTCAATCTGAAAAGTACTAGTTGTTACAAGTGGAAATCAACAATTTTCTCAAAATACACAGGAGGATACTCAGGAATGTTTAATGAATGTCTTTTAGATATTAGTGAAAGAAACTGTTAATGTAGATAGGTATGTAGGAATTAGTTACAAGTGGAATCATATATGTCCAAAATGTAAGAAAGGTTATTACACTCCAGATCTTTGTGAAAGCTTTGTGTATCTGCATGTGCCTGATCAGAAAAGTGTAAAATGTTCTGATCTTGTAACTAAAGCATTCCATGATATGCAATCCAGTGACTGTGATTCGAATTTACAATCAGCAAGGCAACATCTAGTTTTTAATAAGTATGTATTGAATCAAAGATACAATGTAGATGGTAGGAAAATTAACATGTCAATAATGCATTTTGTAAATAGTCATGTTTCTGTTAGTAAGACAACTTTTAAAACATGTGTAATTATTTTTCATGAGGGGGTATCCATTGAATCTGGACATTTCATGACATGGGTGTGTACAGAAGTAGATTGGCTTGTTTGTAATGACTCTATAGTCACACCAAGCTAGATTGCCAAAGAGTTTAAATAATGCTTACTTAATGTTGTTAGAAGCAAAGTTTGAAATGTATGTGTAATATTCTTTGTAAATATAAACATGCAAAATAAATATTTGAAATAGAAAAATAGGCTAATAAGTGTTTTATGTAAAGTAGGACATAGTTTGTTACTAGGATGCTTTTTTAAAAATAGTACTAAATAAATGTTGAGGTAGTTTTGGGAAGATTATACAATTTAGAAGAGAAAATAGCATAATGCAATCTTATACTTATGTTTTATTGTCTAAAACACTGTATACTTTAATATGTACAAGTGTTCCCCATAAGTGCAAGGTTACATAAAGGTGCCATCTACATTATTTTTAGTGTGAGGGAGTGTAGAAGCTGATGACTGTTTACATATGAAACAAGCAAAATAATAGGTTGTAGGTACAAAAACATATAGTGCAATTAAAACAAAAAATCAAAATAACTGATTGAAAAGGTTGCTTCGTTAAATGCTTAATTATGTTTTATGTGCAGTGTGGAGTTTTAAAAAAAGTCAGGCAATCTATTCAGTCACTAAACTGTGCATAGTCTTTCATTTTTTATGGTCAGTTTAAGATAATTGTGATTAGCTTCTAAGGTGTGCAGGTGGCCAGAAAAAGGACATATACCAAATTATTATGATTAATAATTTAGAATACATTTGATATAATAAAAAAATGTATTCCTCACTGTGTAGCAGTAGCAGTATCAGTACTAACTGATGTTAAGATAATAATTTGTAGTTTTATGTTTTAAAAAAATATGATGTGTATGATATGAATGGTCATTATGAACTTCTCATTTGTATAGGTGGCCAAACTAAGGACGTGCACAGATTTGATAAGAAGTTTGAAAATTACATTTGTTATGTTATTAGTGTAGTTTTTGATAAGTGTTAATATGTTTATTCACAACATTTTTTATTCTGTATGTATTATTTATAATATAGGTATGTCTATAGTTTAAAAAGATCAATACTCAAAATAATGTTACCATGTTGGCATGTCTTCATTTATTTCTTTGTAAAACTGAACACATTGGGCCTGATCAGGACTTTGGTGGTAACCCTTAAATCCGGCGGTAGCGCTATTACCGCCGGATTTAAGAGTCCGCCAAATCAGGACTTCGGCGGATTTCGCCTCAGCTCTGAGCTGGGGGGAGATCTGCCAAAAATTTGCGCTATTTCCGCCGGCGGGTAATCCGCCAGTGGTAAGAGCGTGAATTTTCCCCATTGAGCCCAATGGGGAATGGGGCATTCCCGAATGGGCTCAATGGGGAATGGGGAATTACATTACCGCCGAACTCGTGATCCGGCGCTGTTAGCACCGGGAGTTCGGCGGTAGGGCTAATACCGCCAGCGATAATACCGCCAGCGTTACAGCCAAAGTCGTGATGAGACCCATAGTTATGTTATATGTCTTGGTTTCCTGGTGAAGGTCACATAAAATAATCTGTAAATTAGTCATTATTCAGCATAAAGTAATACTTGTATAGTATTGTAACATCTGTTTATTGTAATGAAATGCAATTATTGGTGTACGAACTATGGAAGTAGCAGGCAATTCTTTTTCGATTTCGCTGATGCAAAAAGTAGTTTGTAATGACTTAAATCTTACGTATTTAAAATAGCAGAACAGAGGTTTTTTTTTTCTCCATTGAAAAGTTTGTTCCTCTACAGCATGATTAATGAACACAACTTGGGTATGGTTGTATACTTGGAATACATTCAATATTCTTTTGGTATCATTATGAGAAAACAAACTTAAATAATGTTGTATTTACCATTAATATTAAGTATCTTTTTTTTCAGAGTTCCGATATGGAAGAAAAAGGCGAGGACATATAAAGGTATTTGATAAGACTTTGGATAAATATATATGTGTAATGTATACATGCACATACAAAGAATTATTCATTTTTTAAATAATATTATTATTAGCTGCAGTTATGGTATTAGCCAATGAATAGTGGGATTGTTTTTGCGTGACAAAAATAAGCAACGACTGGAGAGCTTTTAATCACGGCTCTGATAACCGCAGCTACAGGAAACAATTGACAATTTTGAGTACTGAAACTGCATAAAATAAATTACAATAGATATTGTATTATATTTGTGCAGTCTGTGTTTAATTTGATCTATTTTTGTACCATAAAATGTGGCCCTTAAAAGGGTTGTTTTGTGTGATGAGAATAGGTGGGTGGAATAGGGGAGGAAAATACGTAAGGATGAAACATTTAACAAAGGGAATAAAATAAAATCCAACATATTTTTATTTAATTTTTAGTTTTTTATTTTCATTTTTTAGAAAAAAGGGGGGGGGGAAAGTGCCTCTTAAAAAAATACTAAGCATGACAGTGATTAACTTCAGCCATTGCTCAATAGTGGCATCTCCCTTGACTACCCAGTCGCAGCATTTTGTACACATGACTTTCATCATGGTTAGATTGGGTGTTGGTAACAGAGGAGTCAGTGTAATGGATACCATTGCTGATATACAGGCTTGATTTCCACTTGGCATTGTTGATGTACTGGTGGATGGATGTGCTGCAGGTGCTGCTGATCTTGGTCTATACAAGGAATCGGTCCCACGCATCTTTCTTTTATGATGTTCGTGGGCTTTACGATATTCATCATCGACCTCGTCCCAGTGGACTCTCACCAAATGTTTGATCATTATCGATGTTACTAGACTTTGAAGCAGAATATTGGAAGGCCCACGGCGTAGAGTCTTATTGCAGAAGGTGCACAGTACCTCCGCCACCTCTTTCTGGAGTGGTGTTCCTTCACTTTAAAGAAGAGGCAAATGTCTGCAGTTTGTTTTTGTTCCGGTGTGTTTCTTCCTTGGGGTTGAGGGATTGTCGACCCAAATGATGACATCATCCTCATCCGGTCGACTGTCATGGTCGGACATGTTGGAATCTCCAACTGGGGAAGAAAATATAAAAGAATAAAAATGACAACATGAAAAAGACAATGCTGAAAAAAAGTAAAACAAAAAATAGACAAACTAAACAAATCACAAGACAAAGGAAAATTGGATTTTTGGAAAACTGGGTAAAAGGGATGAAGAGATTAAGGGGTAAAGTACCAAAAGTTCTTGCAGTTACTCAGAAACCCTTTCACTAGCAAGTACAGAAAACAATGATTAATGTAAAGTTATGTTTTTGTGGGTATGGTGATTATTCATGGCTACAAACTGCTGCGCCGTCTGATTGGACAGTCTATTATGCGCAGATGTCATCAAATAGCGTGAGAATAGCCACGTCGATACAGCGCAATGTGTGATTGGATAGTTCTTTTGCGCGTATAAAATTCATGTGTACACACGGAGCCAGATCGTGTGCCATGATTGGTTGGCACATTTTGCGTGAAGGGACATAACCGCGTTACAGGAATTCTACGTCCCATTGGCTTACTCGTACGCGTTGGTTACATCAAACAACATGGGCATGCTTGCATCCATACTTGGCAATTTGTGATTGGTTTGTTTGTGTGTATAACGTGTAAACACAGAAGAACAGAACGTGACACCATTGGCCTGCGTATTAGGCACGAAGAGGCGCAGCCGCATCAAAGGATGTAGATGTTCTATTGGCTCATTTTGCACATGCGGGTTACCCCCTGCCCCTGAGTCATTGCTGTGCGTAGCTGCAAATGTATCCTTGGTGGGCGGGGCTATACATTTAAAAAATAAATATATATATATGTATATTACACAGCCACGTTAGTGACTGTGTAGTTATGGTTAAGTTGCTGTTTGCATAGGAAGAGCCCTTTTTGGTTGGCTTATAACTTTGCTCTCCCTGGACGAACCCTCACCAAACTTTGCAAAAAAAGGGTCACTCTGAATTTTTTTGCAAAGTTTGGTAAGGTTTGGTCCAGGGGGGGCAAAGTTATAGGGGGGGTCCCAAAACTTCTTTTTTTCCCATAGACTGAATGGGGTAAAAACTTTGCTCACGCCTACAGGCCAAACCGCTGGACGGATTTTCACCAAATTTGGACCAGGAGCAGCAGCTTGGTCCCGAAAGCGTGCTTTTGCAAATTTGATGAACATACATCCAGTAGTTTTTTTTTTAAATGACCAAAAAGTATGTCACAAAAAATTAATAATATCTATGTTCGGTCAGCGGACACACCTCCCTGTTCGGTCCGCGGACAGTGTCCTGATTGGCCAACCGGCTTGTGTCATGTCCGCAGACATGCAAAGTATTCGCTGATTGGACGGTGAAGAGCGTGAAGCACGTCAGATTTTCGGGAATGCCCGCCATCTTGGATTCGCAGACGTCTGCGGACAGCGCGGTGAAACTTGGTGTAAAAAATACTATTTAGTAGAGTGTGTTGGTGTGTAAAAGTGTTTGGGGCGAGTGGGGGAGTAAGAGATGGGTTAAATGTTTTATTTATTTAGGTGGTACACCCCCCTGCTGTGTTCGCTTTGTCTGCGGACAACGCGGATGTTCTGAAATGTTCTAAATAAACTAAATGGGGTGTAAGGAGGACACTACGCATGTAAGTATTGTTAGCAAGCGAGCTGAAAGTGTTCTACGAACACTCGATGTGTCCTGAAATGTTTGAAAATAAACGAAATGGGTGGTGAAACTTGGTGGAAAAAATACTATTTAGTAGAGTGTGTTGGTGTGTAAAAGTGTTTGGGGAGGGTGGGGGAGTAAGAGATGGGTTAAATGTTGTATTTATTTAGGTGGTACACCCCCCTGTTGTGTTCGCTTTGTCCGCGGACTACGCAGATGTTCTGAAATGTTCTAAATAAATGAAATGGGGTTGTTCTGAGGACACTACACCTGTACGTATTGTTGGGAAGCAAGCTGAAAGTGTTCTAAGAACACTCACTGTGTCCTGAAATGTTCAAAAATAAACAAAATGGGTGTGTTCTGAGGACGGTATGCCTGTCCGTACTGTTCGCAAGCAAGTTCTAATTGTTCTAAGAACACATGCAGTGTCCTGGGATGTTTGTAAATAAACGAAATGGGGGTGTTCTGAGGACACTACGCCTGTACGTATTGTTCGCAAGCAAGCTGAAAGTGTTCAAAGAACACTTGCGGTGTTCTGAAATGTTCGAAAATAAATGAAATGGGTGTGTTCTGAGGATGGTAAGCCTGTCCGTTTTCGCAGGCAAGTTGAATCTGTTCTAAGAACACATCATGTGTCCTGGGATGTTTGTAAATAAACGAAATGGGGGTGTTCTGAGGACACTACGCCTGTACGTACTGTTCGCAAGCAAGCTGAAAGTGTTCAAAGAACACTTGCGGTGTCCTGAAATGTTCAAAAATAAATGAAATGGGTGTGTTCTGAGGATGGTAAGCCTGTCCGTTTTCGCAGGCAAGTTGAATCTGTTCTAAGAACACATCATGTGCCCTGGGATGTTCGTCAATAAACAAAATGGGGGTGTCCTGAGGATGGTATGCCTGTCCGTACTGTTCGCAAGCAAGTTCAAATTGTTCTAAGAACACATGTTTGCAAGCAAACTCAAATTGTTCTAAGAACACATGAAGTGTCCTGGGATGTTTGTCAATAAACGAAATTTGGGTGTTCTGAGGACACTATGCCTGTACGTATTGTTCTCAAGCAAGTTGAAAATGTTCTAAGAACACTCGCAGTGTCCTGAAATGTTCGAAAATTAACAAAATGGGTGTGTCCTGAGGACGGTATGCCTGTGCGTTTTGTTCGCAGGCAAGTTGAAACTGTTCTAATAACACATGCAGTGTCCTGAAATGTTCGTCAATGGACGAAATGGGGGTGTCCTAAGGACGCTGTCCGTATTGTTCGCTGGCAAGATGAAAGTGTTCTTAGAACACATTATGTGTCCTGGGATGTTCGTAAATAAACAAAATAGGGGTGTCCTGAGGACGCTATGCCTGTCCGTACTGTTCGTAGGCAAGTTGAAACTGTTCTAAGAACACTCATCATGTCCGCGGACATTAAAAGTGCCAATATGGCATAGTTAAAATGTTTGACTCTATAGGTGTGATATGCTGCGGGGGTTGTGGCCAGGGCACAGAGTCTTGGGAGCATGGCCATATGGCCATGACCCCAAGACTCTGTGCCCTGGCCACAACCACTGCAGCATATCACACGCATAGTATCTTATAACTTTGGGATCCAAGAACAAATTTATAAGCAACAAAGTTATAAGCCACTATGGGTGTGATATGCTGTGGTGGTTGTGGGCAGGGCCTATAGTCTTGGGTGCATGGACAAGTCCAAATTTATAAGCACCAAAGTTATAAGTCACTATGGGTGTGATTTGCTGTGATGGTTGTACTTAATATAATATACTTACTGTTTGGTTTAGTAACTGGAGTACATGTATTTCTTGTTTATTTCTGTGATAAAAGAAAAGATCATGTTAGTATTGGTATTTTGTAACGATTTATAACATTGAATAATCAACATTTTTTTTTTAACCCTCATATTTAGTAGATTACAAACCAGTGTGCTGTGCAATGTGCTCAGTTTCTGTGTTTGTTGCTAAAATCATTGGGTCTGTGGGAGAAAAAAAAATCCATGTGGATAAAAAAAAAAAGCTTTTTTTGTTATGCTACAGTCTATTTGTTTGTTTGCTTTCAGTGTTCACTTGTTGTTTCTGGCTAATGCTCCATATATTGGCTTGTTGCAGATTTCTGGAGAAGTTAGATACCTGTTGAGATATTCTAACAGTCTATTTTTTGTTATAATGAAGTGGTATTGATTTATCTGTTTGGATATTGTAAAATTTTGAGGTAGTTAGATACCAGTTGGCGTATTCTAACTGTCTATTTTTTGTCATAATGTAGTGGTATTGATTTATCTGTTTGGTTATTGAAAATCTTGGGGTAGCTAGATACCAGTTGGCGTATTCTAACTGTTTATTGTTTGATATAAGTTTAGTTAATGTTTAAGTACAGTTTAGTTAATACATTTTGGTTTTAAGAACATTAAATAAGCGTTTGTAAGATTTGCAAGTAATCTCTGCTTTAGAGTAATGGAACTATCATTACATTAGAACCATCCGCATTATAGTGACCTGCATTGGTTGTGGCTCCTGTGTGGTAGATTATACCTATTGTTATGAAGGTTTCTTTACCAAGTGATACTTGAACATGTGTGAATCCAGTCAGCTTGCAGTTGTTTTTGGTACCATCTGCATTGTAACGTAGAAGCATTAGTATTACGTATTTACTATGTGTTTGTATTAGTAAGGTGGATCGATTATCCGAATTGCAGGTAGTACATAATCTACCATGGTTTGCATTTTGTACAAGTTACTGAAATGGAACGTATTCACAATTAGGTATTGATACATACACAAAGCGCTCATTGGGGATTTGTTCTTGTGTCACATTGTTGCACAGAGTGCATGTATGTTTCCACATGTATGAAATCTGGAAGATTTCATTTATAGGTATGTTTTTGTTTTCCAGTACTTGTAGTAAGTACACTAGAAAATCTTGTGGATCTTCCTGTGAGTTTAAAGTAAATTCCACCATTCCAGCACAGTAGTCCAATTGTTGTCTTATTCCATAAACACTACACGTGTTGTCAGGATTGTTTGTTGCGTTTGTATGAGGTACTAACATTTGCAAACACAATTGGTCTGTACTGTATAAGTAAATGTTGTCAACTATTGGTGGTAATTGAAATAGAATATTAATTGCTACATTTGTGTAGCAACTTACACCAATTACATTTGAAAGTTTAAATGAACCAGGTAGTTCTGTATCTGAGTGCTTTTTTGGAGTGTGTCTTCCTTCTTTAAAGAAGTACCTGATTTACTTTCCCTAATAGGTTCTTTTTTGATTGTGGTACTTGATGAAGTATTAGTTTCTTTTAATCTCTTTGGAGGATTTGCAGTGACATCCGGTTGCATTTCTGTTTGATATAGTTTTCTTTTAGAACATTTTACTTTTTGTGGAATAGGATATGTTTTTAGATGGGGTGTATAGTGAACGAAGTCTATTGTATTCTGAAATTCAAGTAATATTAGCGTTTACTTTACTTGCATCAAAGTTGATTAGAAATAGACCGTCAAGTGTACGTAAGCGTGATAGTGCTACGTAGCTCATGCCTTCTTTAAAGACTGTGTTACCAATGTCTATCAAATCTTTGTCTAGGGTAAGACTTTTTGATTTATGAATGGTGACTGCGTATGCAAGAGTTAGAGAAAATTGTTCTCTGCGTACATACATGTCTTTGAAGAGAAGGAATCGAGCTGTTGAGCGTCCTATCCTTTTCATTTCTGAAAGTTTGTCAAAGAGAATATTGACAAACTGAATGTTGTAGTCACGTGGGTATGTTTGAAAGCCAACAACTGTATCCAGTGCTCCATTAACTAGCCCTTGATCCACGTCAAGGTTACGTTTAAGCATTACTCTGCAATTTAAGGATAATTTTAATATTTTTTCCAATCCAGCTGTGTTGGAGATTGAATTTTCTAAACTATTTAGTCTCGTTGTGGCTTGTTCACACATGGGTAGTGTCATACCATGTATGTCTAGTTTGTCTGTGGCGCTAATTTCAATTATTGGTTGCATTTCTTTTTTTAACATTGTTTCATTGAATTTGAAACAGCTTGCAAGAGTTGGCATTAAGGCCATACAATTGACATTTTTGTGGGCTAATTGTTCCATAACATCCGTAGCACATGGATTATCGCCATAAAGTGCATGAATGTGCCGGGTTTTCAATATTGCTATTGCTTGTGCTTCTTGAGATAATATACCAACTCTAATACTTTTTAAGATGTTGGCATAAGTGAGATCTGCAGATTGCCGTATGTTTTCTGTTAATTCCCTGTATTGGAGATGTTGCGAAAGTTTGACATTTCCAATGCTGCCAACAGTTTTACGGCAGAGTTTGTGTCCTAAGGTTTTAAAAATAGGCTCACCTTTCACTGGTGTCAATTGAAGAAGATCTCCGAAAACAATAATGTGTTTTCTTCCAAAGAGCTCTTCGTAGTTTGTTTTGAGTACTTCTTGTAATCGGAGGTGAATCAAGGCCATCATTAGGTTGGAGACCATGTGCACTTCATCTATTAGTAGCATTTTCATTTGTTTTAATACTCTGCGTAGTTCCATTGCAGCTTCTGTAGAAAGTTTGTAATAGTCTAATTTGTTTTGGTGTTCTACTGGCAGGAGTAGTAATCGCTGTAAAGTGACACCGCCTATGTTGTTGGCAGCTAAACCTGTGGGGGCAGTGACAACAGCTGACAGTTTGTTGTTTGTCAATTGTTTAAGGAATTTACTGATGATTTTGATTAAGAATGTTTTGCCAGAACCAGCTTCACCACTGACGTACAGTAGTATAGGTTTGTAATTTTGCCAGGTGCATTCTTTGTTTTCATGTTGTACACCATGTGCAATTTCTTTTGTTACTTCTTCAAAAATGCTATGTTGCTCATTGTTTAGTTTTGATTGTAGTATAGTTAAGTCTTCTTTATCTTCATACTGACACATGGTGTTTTCTACTTCTGTCATAGCTAATTCTGCCTCATTTGTTATTAGTGGCTCTCCTGGTGGTTCTTGGCTTCCTGTTACAGAAGGTCGACTACAGTCAGGAGTGTACTTAGCTAGATGGGCCTGGAGTTCTTCTTCGTGTTGCTGTTCATTGTGCAACATTGTTTTGTACTGTGTAAAGTATACATCAGTTATAGTGCTTTCATTTGCTATGAAAGGGTCTTCATAGGTGTCATAGTTATCTAGTATTTCTTCTTCTTTTCTCCAGGTTTAAAGAGTTGTAGCAGGGACATGTTGAAGAGTCTTTAATGACAATTTGATATGATTCATTAAATTTCGTTTGGTGAGTTTTACTAAGCTAAACAAACAAACCCAAAAGAAGTGGGAACCTCAACAATCACTGGTACCTTGAGGTAGAAACATATAATAATATACAGAAAATGGTACCAGGAGGTAAGGAAACACTATAGAAAGAGGGTAAATGGATGCATGAATCACTTTATCATTTTCATTTTATTTAGAATTACATAAAACACAATATTACAAATACATTTAGATCATTATAAAAAACCTTTTGCTACTCAGACATTCAAAACCATTCATTCAACTAATTTGCACATCTAAAAGTTTATATAAATATACTAAAGTGCCCTAAGAAATGTCATTTATTTCATTTGTACATTTCTTTTCATTGTGAACATAATAATTCAAAAAAAATCCAAAAAACGCAAATAACAAAATTGTAGTTCATTCCAGAAAAATATAAAATGAAAATGATAAAGTGATTCATGCATCCATTTACCCTCTTTCTATAGTGTTTCCTTACCTCCTGGTACCATTTTCTGTATATTATTATGAGTTTTACTAAGCTGCCTTCACAATTTGTCACACTGTATTTACCCTTTTTTCATTGGGTTTTATATTATTTTTGTATGTGAAGTTTTGGGCTATGTGGTATAGATACATGGTTGCCAAAGTGGTACTTCTGTTTGGATAGTATGTGTCCAGTAAATTGTTTTTTTAAAATGTCTTGGCTGTTGGGATCATGTTTGGCTATTGTTTCTATATCTTTGTATGATTTTAAAACTCTTTTTCTAGATTTAGCAGGACCAAGAATTAGCCATACTATATTTTCAGATTTTCCATACAAAGCAGTTAAAAGATCGGCTGCTTCATAGGAGCCACATTCTCTATGGGAGCACATTTTTATGCCCAAGCTGTATAATTTCTGAGATAGTGTTTTGTCTGATGACAGGTCATTCCAGAGGCCTTGGAGCTCTGTTTTTTCTGCTTTGGTTAAGTATGCTGTAATATATTGTGCAACTGCAGTGGAATTGTCTGCAATGTACTGCACATCTATGTTTGCATTCCATAAGTGGGCAATGATTGCATTGTAATCATTGATATATTTTTCTTCTTCTGTTCTTTTTATGTAATATGTATTTTTAGGTGATTTGCCTTTAACACTATGTCTAACTGAAGACATGAAGTTGTTCACTTGACCTGTTTTTGTAACCGGTCTTGGAAAACCAAAGCGGCATTTGGTGTAGTATTTCCCTTTGTTTTTGTATTTGTGATGACAATATTTGCCACATTTGTGTCAAATAAATTGTAAAATATGTGCATGAAGATCACTATTTGTTGCTTCTGATGGAATTTCACAAGTGACATATTTTTCAATAAACTGTAACACAGTGGCGTCATTGTCTTGACCAAATTTAGGAGCATCTTTAATCCATAAAAGCATGTGGATATGTGGTGCTCCTCTGGCTTGGTATTCTTTTCTCCAAAAGAAGTGTTGCACTTCTCCGATGGGAGGAGCAGTTTTACTACAAATAAAGTGTAGCATAGCAATGAAGAGATGGTTAAAATATCTTGAAACATTAACAGGATCTAGAGAACAAAGTTCTCCAGGTGTTAGTATATCTATGTTTGTTTTGTTTTTGTTTGATATGCGTAGGAAATCATGTAAATCTTCCCATGCATATTCTGCACAACTTAATGTAACAAACCAAGTGGGTGGGCCAAGGTTTCTTATCATACAACGTACATCTCCATGACGTCGAAACCAGTACTCTTTTGTACCACGCATGTTTGCTAATAGATTTGTAATATTTGATTGTAAAACCTCATCTTTTTGTTTCACTTTTTGTAATAATATGTAGCTGACATATTTTGAAAGTGGGATCCTGATTTTAATGTGTGTGCAACTCCATAACATAAAGTTGCTAGTTCACTTTCAAAGAGTAGGTGGAATATGCATTCCACATTTTGTCTAAATCTGGGATCTTCAGAATACATCCGCAACGAGCGGTATTCTGATGCTGTTATTTGAATAGGTCTATCATCGTACCTTCCTCCTTTGCCAGTAGGAAAGAGTAGAGGAAAAGTATGTGCTTCTATACTTTTTTCCCATATGCTGATTGGTGATCTTCTACGGTATCATTAGAGTGCAATGGATGAATTGTATAATGGTCTAAAGTATTGTATATTGTAGCAGGATCTAGGAGCTCAAATTGACCAGCTTCTTGTGTCTCTTGAATTATTTCAGTGGTATCCTTCAAGTTTTCTTCAATATTAATTTCTTTGTAGTATTCATTATTGTCTTTTAGATATTGCAAAGCTTGTCTAACTTTATGTAAATCTACCAGTTGTTGCCAATTTTTTTTTTGTCTTTTTTTGGTACACCATTTACTTAATTAAAGATTGCTCCATGGGACGTTGCACTCCTAGAGTGTGCACATTTTGTTTTAGATCTAATGGTAAATAAATAACTTTTCCACAAATACCTTTCACTAATTCAGAGGGAGGTAATTTTGCTGTTTTTGGTTGAAGGCGTATTATTGCTTGAAAAGGGTGCACTGTTTGAATTATGATGCTCTCATATGAATTGAGTTGTTGTAGGGGTTTTGGTAGTGGAAATAATTCCAAATTATTTGTGATAGCATGTGAAGGAGTTTGGTTGTTGTCAAGTTTTGTATTGCAGTAACTGCAAAGTATTAAGGGGTCAGTTATTTCGTATTTGTTTTCTGCTATAAGGTAGAGAACTAATTCAAACCATTTAGAATCTTCATTGTCTATTTTGTATGTTAGGTCTACAGTTTTTGTGTTACTTTTATAAAAGGTTCTACGGAAACATACACACACATGGTTTGGTACTTCAGCAGATGTACTTTTAAATGTCAGTATTTCTTTTTTGTATGTGTGCAGTAGAATGTTGCCATGCATAGAATTGTTGCTAATTTGCTTTAAAGCTATTTCATTCTGTAAGTGGCTTTCACTTCCAAAATATTTTTTATGGATATAGTCGATTTCTTCAAGTAGGTCTTTTGCTGTACCATGTAGAAGAATGTTATTTAAATTGGCTAGTGCTAAAGCAGGACCTTTAGCATAATACAGTTTATAGACTAGATTTCTTATAGTTGAATGATGTGTTGATATCATTTTGATATAATGGAAGGTGGCTTTGCAAGTAGGTCCTGAAATGCAGGCCAATGAATGTCCTTGTAGTCCTGTGTACTTACGCACTGGACAGGTATCCATATTTTGCAGTAGTTTGATTTTGTCTTTGCCTTTCACATATTGATTGAGGAATTGGCGTAAAGACTTGAAAGATTTTTTGGGAATGTTACACATTGACGTGCATGGCCATTTGTATACTAGACGTTCTGATTCAATTGAATGGAGAGGTAATTCTAAGTTTTCTGGGGATATTTTTGTAAGCAGTATTTCTTGTTCCATTATGGTATTATTAACTTTTTCATGACCTCGTCCACTGCTATGTTTGGCAATTGCATTTGTTTGCTTTTGTTTGTATGCTTCTTCATTAAAATATGGTTCTGTGCTTGTAGTGTGACTCCACTCGCCTCCACAGATACTTAAGAAGTTATTTCTGTTGACATTTCGTTTATTGAGAAGTCTTTTTTGTAATTTAGTCATTAGTTTTGTTAGTGGTTTCATTTTATTTAACACTAAAATAAATAATTTTCTTTTGAGAAGGATTGCACTGTCGATCAACGCTTCTAAGATTAATTTCCTACGATAGGTTTTAAGGGTTGTGCCTGATTTCTCTCCTGTTTTTATAAGATTTTGAAGGACTCTGTGATGGAAGATTTTTGCTAAAATACTTTTTCTGATATGATTAGTTTGCACTATATCAATATTTATAGGAGCAGTTTTATCTGTAGTGGTAGCTGAATTTTTGTTAATTGTTTTCTTGTTCGTTTTACATTTTGATAGAGGAGGCAAAGTTTCTGTACTTGAAGCTTGTTTTGTTTCGCTAAAGGACTGTATTAGCTGTTTTGTTTGAACTTTTTTTTACAAATTCTGCTAGAGATGGATGCTTATTTTGGACACTTCTATTTTCATTTGCTCTGCTTCTGCGTTGCTTTCTACGGACTTGATTTTTGGTAGGCATTCTTTAGGGTCTGTTGAAAAAAATAAAGAAGGTATGGGTTGGGGTGTTCTGCAATGTATGTGTGCTGTGTGCATGACTGTCTGAGTAAGATGATAAAGATGTATGTGATAATGTGTGATTATGCATTGGGCAACTACAACTCGTTGGGATGTGTATTCTTGAATTTATGTGCTACTAAACTGGGGTTCAGATGACAGTAGAAAGTAAGCTAGTGGTGTTGAGAAGTACAAATAGTAAATCTAATGATATACAATTAAAACAGTTGTTTGTTCTATAATACCAAAATTCTAGGGGCTGAGTTGGGTCATTTGTGTGCCGAAAAATAGGAATGTGTCCGCCATTCTGCTTGTAAATCTCTGTTTAAGAAATGGGGATTTGTGGACAGAATGGTGCACAATCTCTATTTTTAGGGGTAGAAATAGCATGAATTAACCTTACAATGTGTTTGAGTAATAGTACAAATATTATGGTGGTATTCAACTTACTTTTTTTCTGGAATGAGCAGGTTTCTTCTTAGTTGTTCTTTGTACTTCAAATTTGGCTGCTTCTTTTCAGGAGAATGGTCTTCACTGCAATTGTAGAGGAAACAAATGAGTAATTTTGTTTGTATATAGCACTGTTTTTAATTTAGACATAGATTTTTTTAATTGACATTGACCCTCAGCGCCTTCTGCAAAACCATGAAACATAAGATGTGTTGCACCAGTTGAATACATATCATATGTTCTTAATGCATAAGCTGTATTGTAATGACTAACTGTACCAACCAAAATATCAGTTCTATGCCTTGTGGAATTCATAATGTACCACTGAATGCCACTATTCCTGTAACTAAGCTCTTGCAAGTAACAGCGTCTCAATGCCCATGGACTGCTTGTGCGCTAAATAAATAAATAAATAAATAAATAAATAATTTTTCATTTTTTTGTACAAGTATTGTTGTTTGATATCTGAACATACTGTGTGCATGCAATTTTGTTAGAGTATGTTAACTCTTTATATTGTACTTTAAATATGTTAGTTCAACATGTTTTGCAAATGTGTGTGTAAAAAGAAATTAAATAGCAGATAGGTTTGGAAGTGACAGTTGATTATAGGAGATGGAAAAAATGACAGTAAATTCATTTTATATATTATAAAAGCTAAAAGTCAGTGAATCTGTTTATATGAATCTATAAGAATTGTACATGTACTATACAGAAAATATGCATACCTGTAGTTTGTGTTCATGAATATGGATATGCATGCAGCTGCAAGTAGACATCTTGGAGACTTGAACATGTTTCTTGTAGAAGGGGCTTTCCAATGATATGACACTTGTACTCAGAGAGATTAACAGTACATTTGAACTGCTGATCTATGATGATGCAGTTAGATGTAGAGGTCTTGGATGTGATTGGTGGATGGTCGTGTGACTTCTTAGCTACATACAATGAGGGAATAACACAGAAAGTGAAATTAAAATGGTAGAAGGACTGTCCATGTTACGATATGTCCGCGGACATGGCGGAAGTCCGGTGACATCGCATGTTACATCCGGGGATTTTGGGGTGGGGAGGCATGCAAATGAGAATGAGCAGACCAAGGGATTGGTCAGTAATGTTTAGTGGGTGTGTTGTGCCAGGAGAGAGTTTCTCAGATACTCTTTTTGCTGAGAGAAGAACAGATAGCTATGGCTGTGTATTTCAGAAAACAGATTGTTTGGATTTTGTGAGACTCGTGCATACATTGGTTGAAGGTGCATGCAGAAAGCTGTGGAGTAGCTGTGGATCTTGGATTCCCACATGTGGAAGTGTACTGGCATGGAATACGTGGAATGAAGTGGTTGGACCTGCTACCTCTCTGTGCTACTTTGGAGACAGAGCAACATCCAGACAGAATTGTAATTCATTGTGCAGGGAACAGTTTAGGACATGTGTCTGGAATTTGTTTGCAGTTTGCAATGAAAGAAGGACTTGGGAAGGTCATGGACATGTTCCAAATTCTCAAGTAATTTTGTCACGGATTGCGCAGAGACAAATGTGGCTTCGTTCTTCTTCATTTGGTCCACAAATGGAGAAAGCAAGGCGCAATGTCAATAAGGCTGTTTGTGCCTTTCTAAGAGATTTTGGCATGTCCTCTTTTCACAATGAAAATATTATGTTTCGTAGCACATACATTTTTTGCAGACATGGAGTTCATCTTACTTATGCTGGCAATCAGATTTTTCTGAGAAATGTACAAAATGCATTGCGACCTTTTTTGGAATTACAGCATCCATTTTGTAGTAGGTGTTGAGCATTTCAGATTTTTCAAACACTAACACCAACAAAAGGCTCTTTTCAGAGCCACCACTTCCTCTCAGACAAAACTGCAATGGTTATGATAGGCCAGCACCCCAAAATTTTAGATGTTCTCGGACTGTCCGCGGACTTCTAAAAAATACACAGGGCCCTACTTCATTTATTTTCACTTCTATTTTTAAACTATGAAAGGTGGCTCTGAAAAGAGCCTTTTTTTGTGTGATTTTTGTTGTTTTATTTTTTTTTGTTTTTTATACACGACACACTAGGAGAGGAGGGAAAAGGAGGGTAAGGGTGATACCAACCACGGGGATAAGAAAGGGCGGGTGGAGAGAGGAAGATGTAGAGTGGGCTTTACTTGGGTAGTGAGCAGATCTTCTCGTGCTCTGAGACCAGAGCCTCAAAAGCACTTCGAAGTCTCTCCCCCCTGCAGAGTACTGCATCGCAGTACATACACACAACTGTGACCCTCGAAAGGTAAGGGTCATCAGTATTGCGTATGGCCTGTAAGGCAGTTTGAGGAATACACTGTCCCACAGGAGTGTTCCTTGTGGTGACAGGATCGGAAACGGAGGATGAAGTAGAGGAAGTCAACCTATAGGTGTCGCTTCATGGTAGTTGTCCCAAAGCTGTATGAACCAGCCCTCCCGCGACTGAGTACCATTTTGTTCTCTTTGCAGGTGACTCAGTTCCCACGCGCCTTAGGAACATTACCAGGAATGGTAAATAACCGCCACACCCAAGACTCACGCCGAGTGCTGGTAGTAGGGAGTTCTTCTACCTCATACTCGTCATCCTCTTCATCCTCACTCCTGTTGCCCTCTGGTGGAGGGGGTGGGGGTGGTGCTGAGGCAGATGTAGCACTATGGATGCCATCAGGTTTCCGATTAAAATCTGGAAAGTTGGCTGGAAAATGCACTGTGTTCTGTAAGATAGCCAGAAACACAATGAGAATGAGCTCTAGGGTGTGGCCTTTTATAGGGGTGCTTGTGCGTGGTTCGCAAGTAGAGTAATAAAAAAACAACAGAACTATCAGAAAGTGCTGATAACTCTACTGATTATCTTCATGCACAGAAAGGATTGCTGTCTTTTAAGTTTGTGTCTTCCCCTATGTATATGTTTCATATGATATGACTGGACACTAAGGGAATTACTATAAGAACATACTTGAAGGATAAGTCTACAAATATAGTACATTTACAATTTTTAGTTCCTGACTGTTACTGAAGAAAACCATGTGGCCTAGATATGTCAGTAAAGGAAAAAAGAGGGAGACAGACATGTGATGTCATCAGTGATGTCATCAATGACATTTGTGATGTCATCTTTGATGTCGTGGGTGTTAGTCTTAGCAGTGCGCCGTGGTGGCGCGAGTTATGGTTGCTTAGCTTACCATAACTGGTGAATTTCAAGGGTTTTCGGTTTTACTTGGAACCACAAAGTCGCTTTAACATAGTTTTTTTACTGAATTTCATAGGTTTTCAGTAGCGCAACTTAACTATAATGTCCCTTTAACAAAGTTGTTTTACTGAATATATATATATAAATATATCTACATATATATGGGCTATATATGGGCAGTAGTCTTGTGAATAATTATTTTAAAATATATTGACAGTTACTGTAAGACTTTAATAAGTATTCATGAACAGTACATATGCATGTAAATATTTTGCAAGTTAAGTACAGATGCAAACTTATTTTTTGTAACAGCAGGTTTATTTGGGGGGAATGTGGTTGTCCAATTGCTTTTTATTTTACTTTCTAGACATAATACAGTGTTTTCATTAGCTGAATTGTCTGTATTATTAATGTTAATTATGGCTGCAATAACAAAACCCTTGAAATTTAAGGAAAAAACGTCAGTTGCAGGGACGTTAAGGTGAGCAATACATTGTAACAAAACCCTTGAATTTCTAGGAAAACAACTTTAGTTGCAGGGACGTTAAGGTGAGAACTTAGTGCAACATAACCATAGAAATTCAGCTAAAGCCACGTTAAAAATGTGCTACCCCTGTTGCGCAGCCTATGACCACAATGATGACATCACAGATCACATCACTGATGACAGCACTAATTACTTTACATAAAACAGTTACTGGCCTTAAAAATGGCCTCAGCCATGGTCAGTGAGCATGGCCATAAATATTTTGACACATGAATGGGTACTAGTCATGTCCTACAGTTATGGTCACTGGTCACAACCTTCACCCATGTGCACTGAATATTTTTAAACACTAACAGGTTACCAACCATAGATGTTGGCCTTTACCAGTGGATATAGCTTTCAACTGTGTCCACTGTATATTATATGCACTGGTCAGGCACTAGCCATGGACATTAGCACAATACAGGCCAGTGGCCACTAACTTTGGCTGTGCCCACTATATATTCTAACATATAAATGGACCACTATCCATGGCTTTGGACATTGAGCAGTTTGTACATCTGTTGACCATGTAAACTGTATTTCTTTACAATAATAAAATGCAATAAGTGATGGCCGTGCCCACTGTGTATTATACAATACTAACCAGCCACTAGCTATGGTCTTGAGCCATGACCACTGTATATTATATACACTAACCAGCCACTGGCCATGGTCTTCATCACAATACTAGCCAGTGGCCATGGTTTTGGCCTATGCTGACGGTATATTCTAACATATTATTGGGCATTAGCTATGGCCTTTAGCGATGGACACTGACTGCAGCTTTCAATGGTGCCCACTGTATATTTAAAAACAGTGATGGTCTACTAGGCATGGCTTTTAACCATGCACATTGGTATTTCTGAACAGTAACCGGCCACTAGCTATGGCCTTTGGTACTGACCCATGACCCCAGCCTTTATCATGGCCAAGTCCACTGCTTAAATTATTATTAAGATAATCAAAGTTTTCATGAGCTAACTTATAAATGATGTTATGTCTAAATCCATTATTGATGTAATCAGTTATAGTCAATGTAATTAGTGTTGTCACCAGTGATGTCATCAGTGATGTGATTTCATCATTGTGGTCATAGGCTGCACAGCAGGGGGCGCAAAGTTAAGGTGGCTTTAGCTGAATTTCCACAGTTTTGTTGTAGATTTGGAGGCACAGGTTTTGACGTTCAAGTCCAACGAGTCTGGAACTCCCTCCCACATGATCTAAGAAAAATCCAAATGACAAATGAGTTAAAAAATGGTTAAGTTGCTAAACCCATAGGAAGAGCACTTTTTGGGCGACTTATACATTCGCTCCCCTTGGACAAATCCTCAATAAACTATGCAAAAAGTATATGGGCCACTCTGAATGTTTTTGCAAAGTTTGGTGAGGTTTGGTCAAGGCGGGGCAAAGTTATATGGGGGGGTCCCATAGACTGAATGAAGAAAAACTTTGCTCACACCTACAGCCCAAACCACTGGACGGATTTTCACCAAATTTGGGGCAGGAGCGGTGGCTTTGTTCCGGAAGCATGCTTTTTAAAATTTGGTGGAAATCCGTCCAGTAGTTTTTTAAAAAACAAACAAAAAGTAGGTCTAAAAAAATGTGTGATATCTATGTCCGCTCCGTGGACACACTTCGCTGTTCACTCCGCGGAGAGGACACCGATTGGGGCATATATGCCCTAATTGCCATAGGAAATCATTGAAATCCCATGAGTGAAAGATTTAAAGGGGCTGATTCATGGAATTATCTGTGCCGAAAAAAAAACGGGGATTTGTGCGCCATTCTGCCCGCAAATCCATGTTTAACAAATGGGGATTTGCGGGCAGAAAGGCGCACAAATCCCCATTTTTAGATGCAAATAATTCCATGAATCAGCCCCAAAATGACATTATAATTTTTGTAGGTATTCATATTATAAATAGAAGTAGTATCTTTTTCCAAGCTATGATTTAAAGTATCCATTAAACAATACAACATTTAATATGACTTTTTAACAAAAGCATCTAACTCTTCATCATTAAAGTCTCTGCATTATGAGGACTAGTCCACCACTGGAGAGAGGAACGTTACTTTTCTCACAATAAATATTTACTATTTTGTAAAAGTAGCTTTGGTGAAAATACTCGGGGGTGAGGGATATGACATCTAAAGGAAAGGAGCCCCTGCCAAATGAGTGTGATACAAAGTGGTGTGCCACAAAAGTTGGGGAGTCAAGCACCCCTGCACCCCCCCTAAAATTACACCCTTGTTAAGCTTACGCCACTTCCTTATAGATACTCCATAAGTAGAATTAGCTGCTCACCTAAATCCCCAGTAAAATCAATCAGAGTGCTAATGCAAAAAAGTTAAAGCCACCATTTCCACTCAGAACCTCAATTTAGTTTTTGGAATAGGAAGACATACCATTCAACGTCCAGGCAATTGCATTACTTCAGAGCCTAATAAAGTGGTCCATTCTTGTGCAGTCCTCCCAACCTCTGCTCTTCAATCCCTACAAAAATATGAAATTGAAGGTGGACGGCGGAAGGTTTTGAATGAAAACAATCGCTGGCTTTTGTCTTGGCCACCCTCCAGACCCTTGTTTTTCTGGAGGCCACGTCATGGTGTGACTTTGACAGTTTGTGCTGGACAGCCCCTTTTTGCATGGGACCAAGCTGGACTTGCAGCTTGGTCTACTTACTACTTCTGCAACAGCTTAGCAGGTAGAAAAGCAGTGGTCTGGAGGATTTGCCAGAGCAATGCCAGTGGGTTTTGATGAATTCAAAACCTTGCAGTCATCACTCTTCAGTGCTACAATAGTGACTCCAAGTGGGACGGGCATGCTCATGTGTGGGTCTCAAATCTGCTTTTTCTAGAGACCCAAGCTATACCTCACTAATGCTGCCCAATGGAGCTGAAACAAGTCTGATGTTGTTTATGGTGTCATGCAGATGGGATGTGACCTAGAGGAATAGGCAGGATTGCCCCTTTAAAGGTGGGACCAAGGCTGATTTGTGTATGGTCTTTTCACTTTGGTAATTGGATGGCAGTCTGAAAAACATGTGTCTGGAAGGTTGCCCAGGACAATGGCAGTGATTCTTGATTCATTCAAAACCTTCCGGCTATCGCGTGTCAATGCTGCTTTACAAAAGAATTGAAAGGCAGAGCATCACATTGGATTAGTCACAGCCTGGCACAAAAAGTGAAGGGTTAACATTGGGTTACATTTAAAGGTAAGAATCTTTCTGACATGTCTTTAGATATATATCTGAATCTATTGGAAGCTCTTGGCTAATTCTAAACTTTAAATAGACCACAAATAACTCACCCGAAGCACTGGCTGTTCCACAATTATTTATGGGAAATATGGAAGGACTGTGGTAAGGAAGAGTTGAATTTTTATGAATTTATTAGGCTACCTTATGAGGCTATGAATGTTTAGCCTGCAGTGTGTTTGTTATGTGTCTGTTTTTCCTAAATGCCATGAAATTGAAGGTCAGAGGGATTACCAGAAGTCTCTTGTGACAAGGGTTCAGATGAAAGCTATATGAAGACACTGGTCTGCTGCTTGTTGTTTGAGGCTTTATTTCACAGATCTGGCGATGTGAGTGCCTATTATTCTAGGTGGATCCACTTTATACTTTTGAATGTGTTTGTGCAGGGATTGGGGGCTTTCCCACAGGCCTGGTAGATGTATAAGCTGAAAGGATATTTCCTTAGAAGATATCATGGGTCCACCGATTTGGATGTTAATATTCAAATCTTCATGCCAGCTGAAGGTCATGCCTGAGTATGTATCATGGGCACTCATTCTTTAAAAAAATATATGCCTGGGAATGTTGCCATATTTCCAAAAACACCATCCACAGGACAACCAGAAATAGCCTGTCTTGATTGATATCAATACCAAGAATCCTAAAGCTTCAACGTGTATTGTGGTTCCATGCATGAACTGTGTGGGCATATGGTCAGCAGGTATGAAGTGTTGTAAAGAATCACATCGCAGTAAACCACATTGTAGGGCACAGAAGGAAGTACAAAGTAGGTTCTGGGAAACAACGTTATCTCATCACAATACAATCAAGCATATTCCTTGACAGAAGGCAAAGTAAAGATTACATGCATATATAGAGAATGGCACAAGGGGTAAATTGATATACCAATATAGACTTTACCTTTAAACAATGGCATGATTTCCACTGAATTTAAAAGGGGCAAACCATTGATTGCTCTACAAGCAGTAAATATTGGGACTGATCTTATAGGTCCCTGCTGGATTCTTTATTGTAGATGTCTCAATGTGGGTTAGGGAAGCAGTGTTTAAACAATTACCTTGGTCAGACATCTATGTAACCTGGAGTTGTCAAGCCCATTGGGGCTCAGAGGTGTGTCCGAATCCCTAGATCTAAAGCCAAGTTATTATTGTTGACATGTATTTCATGAAGGAGTGATTGGATCTTCTGTATAAGGGCAGTGTTTGGCCCCAAAGCTAATGTGTTGGAATGAGGCCAAGCTGAGGTTCCTGCTGCGGATGTGTTTATTGATGTTGAGTTTGCTTGCACAATGTTATTGAAACAGAGGGTTTAGTGTAGGATTATTTCTTCAGTTGGAAGCCAGCAGATCACCCTTGGAGACTGTGCAATTGGTATTAATTGCAGCTGATAAATTAAACCTTTATTCAGGCCCATGTAGGTTGATCTACAATAGCTCACTTGGGATAGTACCAATGCATGAATCGCCAGAATTGTCAAGGCCATCTCCCAGTACAAGATGATTTGGAAATTACATTTTTTTTAAAAGTGGTTTGTTTGAGAAATAAAGAACAGGTTATTGTCATGGATGGTCCCTAGATTTCTAGTTTTTCAAAGTAGGGTTGGGCAAGGATCTCTAGGTGTTAGCCATTTCAAGATGATTGGGTGATATGGGTACAGTTGGAAAGCTATAGCTTCATAAGGGTTGAGTATGAAATCACATATTAAGTAAAAATCTACTGCAAACTGGATGTCCTTGAGGTAACAGCTTCTAAATTATGGGTGGTCACGTTTTATACAATCTTTCAATATTGGGATCAACAATTTTTCTTCAAGTTCAGTTCAGAGGAAATACTATATGATAATATTCGGCTTTCATATAACCAGTGGAAAAGCCCATGTACACAGGCTAATGTGCACAAAGGAAGACATTTTACGTTAATAGGAAAAAGAATGGGTAAATGATCTTGCTCCTTTTACGTGGAGGAGTAATAACCTCAAACAAAATCTCACAGAATCCATTGAAAGTTCAACATAGTACGTATGGCCAACTGTTGTATGTGCTCCTCATTATCTTGGATTTCACTTACAGGTTTTGGACTCAAATATATAATGTTGAGGCATGTCAGAGTAATACAATTCACATGCAGCATGATTCGAAGTAGACATGAGATCATAAAATAAAGTAAATTGAAGTCAAATAAAGTTTAAAACGTACATGAAGAATATTACTGATATAATAATATACACTAAGAAATATTACAATGAATAATTGCATAATACATAAGTATGCTAAAAAGTAATTTATTTTGTTAGAGAAATAGTGTTTAATCAAATACATTTCTGTTTATATATTTCTTTCTTAAATGTATATATTTTCTCATTTTGTGCAACTTGAAGTATGCTGTTAAACCGGTATCCCTGTCTTGGGCTTTTTCTGCAGCTAATTGTATGTTGTTATTGTTGAAATACACATGTGGGCCTTTTCTGCAGCTAATTGTAGGTTAACATTGTTGAAATACACATTTTGTTTGCCTGGACGATGAACTTGAAGTCTTATTGTTGTAAGCATAAGGCAGCAGCTCCCTCTAGCGGTTAAAACAGGTGAAACGGGCAAGAAATATACACATGTTGTTCGCCTGTAAAATGAACTTGAAGTCTTATATTTGTATGTGTAAGGCAACAGCTCCCTCTAGCGTTGATAACAGGCAAAGCGGGAAGGACTGTTTCAGACAAACATACATCTGGCCTTTTATTATATAATACAATGACTGTGGATCCCTCCTGCATTTAACCACTGAAATATTAACAGTTATAATTACCAAATGCAATTGTACTCAATGTATTCAATGTATTGACAATCAGAAGGATGAAGGGCTGAGTCAGCCTTGCCAGGATCTGAACATATGATATGCTGGTTGTCCCCATGTCAGATATGAGTGTTTACTGCACAGGCCATCCTCCTAAGAACTTGAGCCACTGCAATAAAAATTCACCTGATTAAATACAAATCACCCCAGATATGTTCTTCTTGGTAGCATTGCATGAGTTGTACAAACCCCCATATGTGAGTAATTGGATTCAGTGCAAAACATTTGGAAACGGTTAACTAGTATTTATACCAATGCACCTAGTCTTCAAGAGAATGCATTAGAGAGCATAGAATAATTATAGCAAGAGTGGGATATCTCAAGTTAGCTTATACTAAAAACAGTTGCATCATTTGGATCGTGGGGCATTATGCTACATATTTGAATCCAGCTATTAAACCATGAAAATGAAGAGCTATAATGAAATGACTGTGACTTCTTTCAGAGCAATTAAAATGTACAAGACCCCATATTTCAGCGATTGGATCCCATAAAATTCCAGGTTCTATGACTGACTCCCATCTGCATCTGTTCCCCAACCCTTTCTTATGCTGCCCTTTATACGTTCAGTGCCCAAAAAAAAGCCATATCTGACAGGTTGGCCACTTTTTCCATTCTTTATGGTAGCAAGTGAGCCATTCAATGTGGGGAAAACAATTGTACCCCATATTCTCCCCCAATCCCTGCCCACCTCTTTGTTTCAATGAGTTACATCCTTAGAGTCTCCCACCCTCTTCTTCATCCTCTCCTCAATCCTTGAGAAGTAATATTGGAGCTACATTCCCTACTGGCCTGCCCCCGCGCCCCACAAACCCCATTGTCACACCCCCTCCCATGCACAATACAAACCCTCAAACACATGCACCTCTTTAAGGAAACATTCAGTACACTGCACTGAAGTGCAAGTTTCAACTTCTTCCTACACTTTTATTTTAAAACGAAACCATTCCGGAACGGTTTCGTTTTAAGATTAGAGAAAGTATAGGAACAGTAACATTTAATTTAAAAAAGCAGAGGATCACTACTCACAAACACTTCCACCCACTTCGACCACTGAGTCCCTGAGCAATTTCCAACGTCCACATGCACTCGTCCCCTCAATCACATGCTGCCTCTCCCCTTCACAGCACCATCCTCCCCAGGCCGCTCCTGATCCCGCCATGCTAACACCACGCCCCACACCACACTGTACTGTACATGCGCATTCCTAGAAAATGGACTTTTACTTGCATTGTAAGGGGGTACTTTCGAATTCTATTTGACATTTTTATTATCAAAATAGAAATAATGCGCTGGGTAAATATATGGTGGGTGGATAATCCTACGTCAGCAAGTTATGCAGCCATAGCAATACTTCCCTGGCAGGTGAAGTAGCAGATTGCAATATTTAAACAAACAAGATTAATTGTCAAATAAAGCAATCATAATTATAAATGTGTTTCCTCTGTATGCATTATTAGTACCATCAACATGTCACTAGCTTCATGCCTTAATTGTGTTATTACTAAACGTCATTCCAAAGCGCAATAAAGTTTATTGTCTTCAGAGAATAAAAAAACACAGATTTATTCACCCAGCATAGTCAGCATTTAGTACTTCTCTACTCTGTGAACAAGCTTTAAATCAAGTTTATGTGGCAGACACTCTATAGCTTTCATTCTGTAATTCACTTACTGTTGTCTTCCATATAACCTAGCACTAGCTAAACCTGAAAGACAGCATGGATGAGCCAATGGCACGCCATGTTGTGACGTGGCCACCAATGCTTGCATGCCAGATTGTGGAAATGGCCAAAGCACTGGGATATGTGTATACATCCGAGAATGACATTCTCTCCACGTCTTTCTCTTAGCACTCGTTTTTCCCTAGGTGTCATTTTGTGACTCAGAGGAGCAAAAAGCAAGAAATGTTTTACACATGTCAGGCTTTTGAGGATAAAGAAATAGGCATCATATTAAGATGACATGTAGGGATCTGTGGCAGCCAAGCTTTCTCTAACTGCATGCCTATGAAAACAAGAAACCACACATTTAATAGCGGCTTAGGATCTTAAGCAAAAAAATCAACAAAAAAACGAAATCTGACCAGACAGAGAGGAACAGTATCTGGCTGCCGCGGAGTGCAGCGTGAACAGGCATACCCAGTGTTAGCCTCTCTTGTGTTTTTCCTGGTTTCCAGCCTGGTGTTGTCCTGTTTTTTAGTATGACGTTGACCAGCAGAGATGATGAGTTTCATGGTCAGAAAGGGAGGTGTATTCATTGATCGCCAAATGGCTTTGCAGGTGGCTTAGCCTGTCTTAACCATGATGCATTCCTAGGAAGTGCGCTGTGCTGTTCACTCAGAGCTGCTGAGTTTATATGGGCGTGTGATGAGCATGGCTGGAGTGTGATAGCTGGGCTTTCAGAGTATCCAGGGTGGATGCATTGCCGGGACAGCTTTGGGTAGGGTGTTGCCACCAATGCCTTCGGGTTATGTGTGCTTTATAAATGAACAAATAAATAAATAAACATAAATAAATGAATCAGATAAGTGTGAGGAACTTGATTATATTCTTGTGCAAATATTTTTTGACTTCCTCGATTTTGAAAAGTGCAGAAGACATTCATTTTAGAATGTGCAGTTTGTTGACACAGTTTGCCAGATATCACACATCTAACCCAAGAAGAGTTTGCCCAAGCTAACCAACATGAAAAGGCAATGTTTGTAAAATAGGCAGATAAGTCTTGCTTCGAGTGATAAACGATCTAGAACATTTCTTATCCTTTTAGTTCAAAATCTACCGTGATAAAGACATTTGCCAGAGTCGTGTGGACATGACTTCCCTGGGCTTTTAGTACTGCATGATTTCAGATAACCAATGAGGGGTTTTTAAAGAGTGAATCGTTGCATTTTATTATATATGGCATTGAAAGTGCAACAGAAGCCTGTATTTTTTCAAGCAAACTCCCCTTCTTTCCTCACAAAATCTTTACTCCTTTCCTTAACTTTGTATCCAGCCGTTTCTATTTGCATCCTAAACAACTTGTATTTTTAGATCTTTTTTTTGGATGGCGGGGGGGGGGGGAGTTAAAAGAAATACCTATTTAAACAACGTTGTATTCCTGCTCCCTGTGCTCTCTGTTCCACTGCATTCATCGGTTGGGACATGATGGCTCCAGTTCATGTTCAGATGAAAAACCCTGGCCACAGCACCACGAATTCCTTAGATCCTAGGGTCTGGGTAGGATGACCTTCCCGAAACATCCAATACTAATTTTACGTGAGGGCCCAAATGAAACGCACATGGAAAAGATCGCCTGCATATGGTTTTGTTTGAGCTAACACTAGCTGAAAGGGTAATTGTAAAAGATAACTTTGGTACGGCTGAGCCCTTCAAAGGAGTCATTCAATAACACCAACCTGAAGCAAGAACATGAATCAGTGAAGGAGTTAACCCTTTGCTGCGTCCCGTTAGCCTGGAGCCCCTTTCTTTTCACTTCCTTTCAGTTCCTTCACAGAATACATTCTTAGAAAACTGGTAGCTGCCAATGACATCATGACATCCTGTCCCAAAAGCTTATCTAGAGGCACTCTGCAATTTCTCCAGGATTCCCATATTCTCTGTGTTGTCTCCACACTCAAGGAGGTTGCTAAAGTTACATGGCCGAGGGAGCACACAACAACTGACGCCTGGAGGAATAAAGTTAACAGGTTTTATTCAGCAAAAGAAAAGCAGAAGGCTATTGAATGGAAGTTGTTTCAGGGTGGCTGTAACATAAAGACACTTTGGTAACAAAGTCCTTGACAGCAGAATTATATATGAAGGATCGCAAATCAAAAGGGAACATAAAGCTCCAGACAGGACGATCTCCTGCTTAGTGATTTGTAGAGCTCAGGCATTATCCTTTGTTCTGGGTACCCCAAGGATTCTCTGCTTGCCCGTGGAATTTAGGGCTTCCTCCCTTTACCAAGTGTCCAAAAATGTCTCCCTTATTCGGCCTCTCCTTTTCTCTGTTACTTACTTCCCTCATCTGAGGCCAAGCGCTTCACCCCCTGTGTTACATATCTCTTCTGCTGGGGATCAAAGTCACCCTTTCTTTCTCTCTTTTCTCTCTCTTTTCTCTGCAGCACATCCTCTTCTGGTCTTAAGGGGGTCCTCCACCTCAGAGGAGCACACCACCCACCTGGGACTCAGAAGCCTATCCTCTTCTGTTACACATCAGCTCTTCTGGGGGTCAAAGTCTCTCTCCCTCTCTCTCTTACTACTTCTCACCCCGCATTCTTATGGGTCAGGGGTTACCACAGTCTGATCCTCACCCGCAATAAAGAGTGCCCCTTATCTGGGGTAACAGTGGCTCTCCTCCTCCTCACAGGACAACACCGCTCTTCTGGGACACAGGGGGCTCTCCTCTCCCTCAGTGGAACACACCCCTCTTCTGGTGTTCAGCTGAGTCTTCTCTCACTCACTGAAGCACAGCCCTCTTCTGCGGTTGAAGAAACCCTTCTCCCCCTCACGGCATCACTGAACTCTTCTCGGGTTAAATGGGCTCGCTCTTCTCCCCTCACTGGAGCACACCCCTTTTAAGGTGTTCAATGGGCTCTTCTGCCCCTCACTGGAGCCTGTTCCTCCTCCGGGCTCAAGGGGTTCCTTTTCTCTGATGCCTTGCAGCTTTCTCAACAAACTCATCTCCTTAGCTCTCAGCTCAGAAGCACAGTCTGTGGCTCGTAGCCTCAGTTTCAAAGCCCCCACCGTCCTCTCATTGGCTGAGGCAAACTTGCATATTGATCGGTTAATTGTCTTCTTTTTCTAAGTCAGGGGAGGGAAGTCTCTAAATGGCTTGTCGCCATTTTGAATACTGCTCTGCGCCTCCCTTGCTGCTCGGTTGTCCACCTGTGGAGAAGTTCATTTTGTGGGTTTCTGATATTGTAAAGCCACCACAAGGCCATCACAAGAGAAGTGTGGGATGTCCAGGGGATTGTAATGACAAACAATGAAACGCTCGGTCAGTGTAAATTGGCTGTAGGAAAGAACCCTTGGCTGGCTTTCTCCCTTCTCTTTATAAGCTTGGTCACATGGGCCGTCATGACCATGCTCTCTCTGGTTCCCTTGGTCACCTTACCATCACATCGGGGGAAACCTCTAGTAAGTTTCCAACCATGCAAAATCATATTGCCTTTCGGAAGCGGAATTAAGTATTTCTCTCTTTAAAAGTTGCAGCTTCAGAAGAGGGAGAAAACCATTCTCCTAGACGCGCTGCGCTGCTGGGAGGATGTATCAGGATATGTTTTTCCTCCAGGATCTGCACTTTTTGACAAAGGCATCTCTCTCTGTATGTGCTAGTGTTTCCTCATAGCATATTGTTTCCTGAATCCCTCAAAGACATTCCAGAATCACCTCTACTTTGGATTTGTAAACCTGATGCACCTTGGGAGATGCTGTCCAGGATACCCAGTGTCTTTGGGACCTGGTAGTTCCTATTCTGAGGCGGACCAGGGTCTGGATCCAATGTTGAAACTGTGACTTTGTCACACTAATTAATCTTCTTTTGGGAGATAGATTATGGAGGGGTGAACATATACCTTTTTCCCAAATCCCAAACCATGTAAACCTAGTTTTGTTACTGGTTACCTTGCAACAAATCATGCCATCTGGGGGGTTTGTTACTTTCTGTTGGAGACCTAGGATGGCAAACGCTATCAGGGCCTCATTATTAATAGAGTGCCCCTTCCCCAGATGGTGCCTTGTGCTGTTTGTGCTGCAGGGCTCACTCTCTGCTGTTACAGAAGGTGCCACAATGCCTCTTCTTACTTAAGGAATGTGCATCCACTACCTTAGCAGCCACGCATTCCCAAGGGAGAAGTCCCTCTTTTTCATGGGTTTGTGCCCCATGCAATTTAAGGAAGCTGAATATGATATGATATGATATGGCATTTACAACGCGCCTATACATAAGTGTTTCGAGGCACGACGAGGCAAGGGAGGGGAACAGAGGGAAGACAGACAACGATCCTACTAGGCCAGGTATCATTCAGACCGCGCAAGTGCATGGGAAGGGGGAAAGGGAAAAGTGCCTGGGTGAAGGGAGAGGGGAAAGTGCAGTACATGGGATAGTAGAATAAATAAAATAAATAAAAAGGCCAGATGGTGGCATGTGCAAGGTAAGAGCAGACATAAGTGCTGGTAGGGGGACTGTAGGGGTACAAATACCAGTCCCCAGGTGCGGGGGTTGGCAGGGAGGCAGTGCAGGTATGCAATTGGCAGGGCCTGGGCCCGAGATCAGAAAAGGGTGGGCAGGTAACCTGTGCAGTTACAACCAGGAATTCAGCAGGGGAGACGGGGAGAGAAAGCAGAAGAAAAGAGGAGGGTTTTGAGGTGCTTCCGGAACCGGAGATGGTTCTCCTCAAGTTTCAAGGAGGCAGGAAGGCTGTTCCAGAGGGAGGCCCCCGCTGAAGAGAGAGATCTACCACCAACTTGTTTCTTGGAGAAGCGACTGACCCTGATGGAGTTGGAGGCGGATGAGCGGAGAGCTCGAGAAGGAAGATATTTGGGAAGAGAGAGTTGAAGGTATTGTGGCCCCAGGCCCCAGAAGGCCTTGTCGACAATGCAGACGGTTTTGAACTTAATCATCACAGCCACTGGTAGCCAATGCAGAGATTTCAATCCTGGACAGATACGATCCCTGGGCTTGAGGCCAAGGGCAAGCCTCACAGTCCTGTTATGGATAAGTTGCAGAGGGCGGAGAATAGAGGCAGGCAGATTTAGATAGAGGCTGTTACAATAGTCCAGCCTGGAGAGAACCAGGGCTCTGGAGATGGTGAGCTTCTAGGGGAAAGAGAGGAAATGAAGAATACCTCTGAGGAGTTGTAGCTGATAGTGTGACTTCTTAGAGATGTCAGAGATGTGAGGAGAGAAGGAGAGTGTGGAGTCGAATATGTGCACATGCAATCAGGCCCTGTGGGGCATGAAACTTGGAAGGTGGCATAACCACTCGGTACAAATATTGAAAGTGGGACAGTAGTGTCACAGGACGCTCCATAGACATCGCACTGTTGGCGTGTAGTTACTGACTGCATGCCCATATGGAGGTGCCCTGTCAATTTTTCAATTTCGTTTGGGAGAATAAGAGTGGGGGTGAGATTGGTGCTGTTACTGAGCGCTTAGGCACAAGTGCAATGTTAGTGAATGTGTTGCAAATCCACTGGCTGTGCCTGTTGCATCCTGTCCGACCTACATCAGGTGCAGTCCTGGGTCTGTGTAGTCATGTCCTTGAACAACATATATTGATGTTCGTTAGAGGGGCAATCCCCTAGATGAATATCTTTTCAATGGGAGGTTGAGAACACAATTGAAAATACTGCACAAAGCCATACAAGACATGCAGTGTAATTTTAAATTAAACTGAGTGCCAATGGTGAGACCTCTGAAACAAAGAGTCCACTTTTAGGCTAACAGGATACAGTGCTGTGCCTGTTCTTTTAATATACAAATCAAAGCTTGGTTTGGCGTTGATAAATAATGTGTGTGCAATCACTTATGTGCAAAAAGTTTTGGAATGAAGTGGGTGAAAAGAAATGTTACCTCTATCTTTTGCATTGGTCTTAATATTTAGCAGAAGTACTTCTGATTTTTAGGATCTATTTCAACCCATCATTGTGAGCTATTTACTTCATGCAGTATTTAAGGTAAATAAAGTAAAAATATGCGCTGTCCAGATCCATGGCATACATTAGTGTCAGGAGCATGCAGCTGACAATATGACAGGCTCCCAGCAACCACGTGGTTGCTGCAAACCCATTTCACTGAGATGGGATGTTAAAGCACCCGGCTTGGTGAAATGGCAAGAAGGAAAGCAATTCCATCTCTGTTTGGGGGATGGAGATGCAAGTGTGACAGCTGCCAGTTAAACCGTGGCTGTCACGCTTAAAACAAATACCATGAAAGGGACAGAAATGACCTTGTCATGATTTGCACCTTCACCTGCAGCTGTTTCAAAGCTGCATGGGGATGACCCTCAGTTCAGGGCATTTAAAAGTACATCCTGTTTGTAAATTCCGTATCCGCTTTGAATGCCCTGAAACGCCCCCTTATTTACGCAAATGAGCAAAGGGGTAAGAAGGGCATCTGAATGAGCGCATCCAAGATGCGCTCATTCAGGTTACCTTTTGTGATTAGGGCTGCTTTTCTTGTGGTGCAAGTGACGAGATGCACTAGCACATCTCCCAACTTGCATCAATAAAAGGTTTCAGAATCTGGCCCGTTATGTTCACTATCGCCAGGAAGCAACCATGCTCATGGGCCATTTACCAAATAAGCTATCGACGTTCTCTCTCCATCCACTTATTGGCCAGTCTCGTAAGTCAGTATTGTTTAACCTAAACACTCCTCACACTCTTCTCACTCATGCCAGAAATGGTATTGGCCCAAATTAACAGTGAAATAAGGCCAAAAGTGAATTTTCTGTGCATTCGTCGTAGTAGAAAGTGATCCCAAAATGCTGATCTAGGTGAGCAGGGGTTTCGGGAGTGTCCACTGCTCCTCTAGTTCAGCATTATAAGCTTCAGGGGCTGCAGGGGTGTCCCCCGCATGCATTAAATGCAAAGCATGGAACAAAAGAACAGAATCCCAAAAGCTTGAGTTTCAAAATGCGACCACGTCGGCTTCTCAATTTTGAACCTCAGGCTTTTCGGAATTCCGTTTTTTAACGTAGATCCGCCAGAAATATGTGTTTAAGGTGCAGCTCAATAGTTCCCTCCTTCAAAGTGGGACCCACACCACCTTTCTTCCTTCAGAGTTGGTTGCAGAGTATACAAAAGATAACCTTCTAATTGTGGGACCTAGCTAATATTCTCTTACGCACCGTACAAAAAGGCAGGATGCAGATGGGGTGGCATGCAAATGAGACCGCACTGGCAGGGGGCTCAAGCCTATACATGAAGCATCACCCTCCAGCTGGGACCGCCTCATCAATAAACTGCATTGGACTGGTCACCCCATGCGAGGAGGGCATCTCCTCCCAGATGCCTATTCCAAACACGGAGAGTTCAACCATTTTGGGTGCGCTCATATACTAAGAGAGCACTCCACCATTCTTAGAAAACCCCCATGACTTTAGTGCATAACTGAAATGGCTGAAACTCTGGTTCAGGGAATAGCTCCACCATTGAAGATTTGTATATCCCTGCAAAAAACTGTTTCGCAGCAGGGAGACAAACTATCTTGCAAAGAGTATGAAAGTGAAAAACTGGTCCGCTGAGAGCAGCGGGCAATGTTGGGACTTAGAGGAACTTTTATCCAACTAGGGAGAGTGGCAACACCCTATGCCCCTCTATAATCAGCAGTCTTGCAGTCTTGGACTGCTGGGTGGAAATTGCATGTGGTGGGCAAATGTGCTGCTTGGCATTTTATCCCACTGCCCTCATTTAGAGGGGTATTACATACTATGTTATTATTCCAGCCTGGCTTTACTGCCCGGCAAAGATATTCACAATATGCTACAGTAAATGATAACTATTCTGTAATATAGACCATTTTATATGGACCTGAACTGGTTTACTTCCCACCTCTCGTGCAGAAACCAGGTTGTCCAGATAAATCTGCACCTATCTAGCCAGATCTCAGCCTCCAGTGGCATACCCAAGACTCCATACTCTTGCTGATCCTGTCCAACCTTTACATGGAGTCTCTGTGCATCCTTCTCCAAGATCCTGATATAGCAAGCCCCCAATACGTGGACGATACTCAGTTAGACATGAGGGTAAAAAGCCTACAAGACGTCAGTTGTTTCAGCGATTACAAAAACTCTACATTTTCAAGGAGGATGCCAGAGAGGCTGGAACAGGAGATGCTCTGCCCCCACAGACCAGAAAATAAATAGCAGTCAATGGCACAGCCACCAGCAGCCAAGCAATGCAACATGGTAGTTCCTTTTGTGAATGTATGTGACTATACATTGAATGATTAGATCTCTTATAATTAGAATCTAATTATACATTAGATTACTGAGCAAAGGTTTAAACATTGTCCCTGTGTGTAAGGCAGGAGATTTCGTTACTGAATGAATAAAATATTTCCTTGAAATGTATCTCACACAACATGCAGAGGCATGTGAACCATCTTTCACTAAGAGTGATGAGGTGGAAAATATCACAGGTCTAAAACCATGTTCTACATTCAGACCCAGCCTCCCTGCCCCCAGGAACACCATTCCCCCAGAAACCACCACTTTCAAAATTAGGGTAATAAGAGATGTGCATTTAGCCATTTTCAGAAGAAATTATGGCCAAATAATGTATCCACTTTAAGTGGTAATGAAAACTTTATCACAAAACCGGCCGATAAAGGACACGGAATAGTAGTGTTGAATAGTATACACTATGAGAATGAATGTCTTCTCCAACCGAATGATTACAAAATGAATAATAAACTTCCAATCCTCAATATGAAAGAAAACAATCACACTATGTTTATCTTAGCGAAGATACATAGAGATGCATCCAACACACCAGCGAGACCCATTGTGGCAGCCATAGATTCTGTGTGGGAGCCACTCTCTACATATGTAGGCCACTTCGTTAAACCATTTGTGGTCAAGATGACCTAGTTTGTGAAAGAGTATAGAGATATGATTACAAGAATTGAAAATGTGGCAGTTGAATCTACAGATATACTTGTTTCATTAGATGTGGAAGCATTATATACCAACATGCCTCAAATGGAAAGTCTACACAAGAATACGGACTGTGTAGACCATACAGCTCATACCATATGCAGTTCGAACCAGTTTCATTGTGGAATGTGCAAGATTGGCACTGACTGAACATGTTTTTTAAACATCAATTAAATAAACAATGACATATCACAAGTATGAATGCTACTTTTGCGCCCAATGTGGGCAATTTGTGCATGAAAAACTGTGAACAAATTCACATTTGTGATGGCGAGAAAAATCCATTTCTTCCACAGATAGAAAAGTGGTGCCAATACATAGAAGATATATTTTTTATATGGACAGGAGGATCACTTTCCCTCAGCAACGTGTTCCAATGGGTGAACAGTAGAGACCCATATTACAAAATGTCCATCACTTTGATAATGAGCGATTAGCATTCCTTTTATAAATCAGATATAAAATTAGGTATTGAATTGTTTCCCCCCGGAAAACTACAGACACAAACAGTCTGTTACACTACAGCAGTTCACGTTCTAAAGGCCTAAAACACAATTTATATCATGGAAAATTTTTGAGGATTAGGCACAAATGCACCACAAAAGATCACTTAAAAAAAACACACCCAGATAAAGAAAAGATTATGATGCATAGATTGCAGTTCACAACTCACAAACAGAGACAAAACATTGCCTCAGCAATTAGTTTGCATCATCACGTTCAGTCTCATTAGTCATTGTATTCAGAAAAGTATCTGGGAAAAATTGGAATCTTATTCAACAACAAGAGACATTATTTCAAAAAACCCTTTTTGCATTAAAACACAAGATCATTTGAAAATAAGCTTGTTGATACTTATAAACAATCTAGAAGTGACACACATACAGATCACCGCTTTATAGGCTTTATCCATATACGCAGTGATTATAAATGTGGCACATGCGTGGCCCGTACATTTTCCTAAACAACAAAAACCTTGGACTATGGTAACGTACATTGGGCCCTGTATCAACACACCAATTGTTGGAGCACAAATGTTATATACATAATCGGATCTCCATGTGACTTATTGTATGTTTGAAAAAGAAAGCAACAAGTGAAACGTTTACCTAAACACAGATCCTGTATAAGGAACAGAGTAGCTGACAAACCACTAGTAGAACATTATCGGAGGCCGAGGCATAATGAAAATGACTTGGAATGAATAGCAATACTGCAGTACCACAAACATCATAGAGGTGGTAACATTCATCGTCATAAAGCAGTATGGAACAACAAAAGATATATCGGCTTAATGTCTGGATTGAATGGAACAGTATACTATTTGATTGATTCTATGTCCTCGACATCATGCTCATTTACAATGTGACACTATAAAGTTTGAACTAAAATTATGCCCTCACCATTTCCTTATTAAGTGAGCTAGTGTCCGACATCCTAGTAATTGTGATGAATCTGGACAAGTGGTCCCTTTTCCCCCAGAGGGGAGCAACCCTCTGTGAAGCTAGGGAGGACAGCCTGCTCTGCAAGACCCTCCCTAGGGGTTTGGGCAAGTGAAACCTAACTGCGAGTGACTCCCCTGTCAGGGATAAAGACTCCCAGTCTAATGAGGACCTCTATGAGTGAACTACATTGTCCGCCTACATGGGACTTCAAAGACCTGTTTGTTCTCATGTTTTGACTACAACTTCAGGCAATCTAATTTCAACACCCTGTTGGATTCAGGAAATTCAGACTTTCATCTGAACGCCTCCATCAAGGAAGGACACACCTTTTTCAAATGTGATGATGTATTTAAACACAATAAGAACTGTTAATAGGGAGAGACCTCATACGCAGTGCGCAACTCTGACAAAGGGAGGAGAATTCTTGATACGCCTCAGTGGACACACCATGGAGGGGCGCAGCTACCCCAAGATATGGAGCCATTGTGGGTGTAGCGGAAGCAGGACCTGCTAGCTGTAGGCTACAAGGCAGGTGAGCTGACCGAGCAAGAAACTCTGGTCAGGCAAGGAACACAAAAGAGAAGCAAATGGTGTTACCTGGTGACTCAACCACTGGAGAACAGTTGTGGGCCTGGCACCCACCAACCGATGCCGAGACCCGGAGAAAGACAGGAACCTGAGTCTCCAAGCTCCAACATGCATGTGCTGATACCGACAAGATGAGCACGAAAAGAAAAGCAAACGTTTCCAATGTGAGGACTCCAGTGAGGGCTGTAAACCTTGGGGTCACAGACAGCATCTTCACAGCATCTTCGGTATGAGAAGCTGAGAAAATAGGACAGGCACAATGCCAGGTAAAGCAGCGTGAGATAGACACAAGTACTGCTTATCAGGGCTAGAATAGCAACCAACATGATGAAAGTCTGAAAGAGTAGAGTGGACATACAACCCGAGTACAACAGAGGGGACGAGATACAAACACTGCACATCAAGGCTGGGGAAGCCGCTCTCAGTACAAGAATTTCAGAGAATTGAATGAACACATAACCTGTGAACAAGAGAGTGAAAGGGATACATGTGCTGGTTACCAAGGCTGGGAAAGCTCCCACATACATGAGAGTAATTGTACTGAGTACCAATAACCCTACCAGAGAGTCACAGGACTTTGGGAAGCCCCAGTACTACAGAGGTGGGATACAGAGAAGTGTGTGTGCAACATAATCCTGCAGGATTTAACCACTGGTAAAAAGCCTAAGTGATCCGGGAAGGATTTAATCAGTGGTAAAAACCTGAAAATCATACACAGAGAAGTATTTCTCCTTTCCCAATGGGGGAGGAGAAAACCATCCAGAAGACATTTATCATTTTAAACCGACACACTCTATACTAAGACTGTGAACTGTGTAAAGACCTTCTTAAGGTACTCTGAAACTGATGATAAGTCTTCAACAAGCCAGATCAGGTAGAAGCCCATTCCGAGATTATTGTCTATGCCTCCTTTCCCTTTTAGTTCGATTTTCTAAAATGGTAGGGCCAGCTAGAAACTATGAATTTGGACTCAAGACTCTTTAATTTGGGAATTTGGCAAGCTTTTGTTTTAAAAGGTAGGGAACTTCCCTCATAGCGATTAGGCCAGAAAGGCATCTTTCTTTTGTTCATTAACAAACAAGTCTGCACCATGGCCCATGTAGTCCGAGTCCTTCTTCTGGTTTGCCACATAACCAAGAATGAATGGTTCTGAAAATGACACCACAGTAGGACACCATGGATTGAGACTGTTGTTTCAAACTGCAGCTATGTTTTATTCTATGAAATATAATTCAATTAAAAGGTAATATTCAATGACAAAAAATTTCCGTACAAATAACTCAGCCACAGCCAGGTTTACCACAAATATGTCTGACGCATTTCCTCATTGAGAGGTCGAGTGCCCTTTAGTTAAGTAAAGCAAACAAGAATACAGGATCTTGGCGCCATAGTAGGAAATCACCAGGGTTACACTGCTGCCCCTAGTTGACATGGGGGCTGAACATTGTGCTACAGAGAAGGTATGTAGGCGGCATTTATTTACTTACAAGATTCTTCAGTAGCATGAGTACCCGGGTTTATCAGACACCTCCTTATGTTTTTTAGATAAATGGAAGTTGATGACAAGAGAAATCTCTAGGCCATTTATTCACTGCAATTTTCTGAGGCCTGACGTGCTAGAGGTTAGTAACACTTTAGTATTTTTTAGCACAATTATGATTATTCAGATTAAGTTTTAATTCTCCCTTGATGGAAAATTAACATAAGTAAATGTTCCCATATGTGATTACCAATCGTGAGTACACTCAAGTACACTCAAGAGAAGCAACATGTGTATTCTCTTTTGAATAATATTGTCAGCACACCTTTTAAATATAAGCATTTTAAACATAAACATTGGATTATTTGGCAGTTTTTTGTGACATTTCTAACAAACATGCATGGGAGGATATTAGTTATTCAAAATGTTCTCGTCCCGATGAAGGTCCCTCTTAACAGGAGCCACATGACTACAAGCTCAAAGTGGACCAACACACAGAGATTTGGCAAAACATTATACAATCATGCCACAAGAGTGTTGAAAAATTCCTTTGTTGTAACGGCAATTGCCCACACTGATGGACTGTGGGGAGGTCATTGATAAATCCCATTGTGAAAAACAATCAGCATGGTGATGCATTGACTGTTTCCCATGATTTTAGAATATTGTGTATTTTATATTTTTTTATTCAAATTGATGATTTAGCTTTAATAAAATATGTTTTTACAATAGAGTTGTGCTGGAACCTTGAGCTTTATCTGTTTTGCAGATTTCATATTCTTTAGCAACATTTTGTGATTACTGAAAAATGTGGTCTGATCCGTTCCAACGGAAATGGCTCTTGAGGTTGTTTGAATCAAGATTACAGTGTCTTGACAATTTTGTTTCAGAATTGAATGTCCCAGGGGGGGTCAAGACAGGTTACCAGGTACCTCATTATCTGCATCCATGATTACAAAGCCATCATCCAATGCTGGATGTGTACTGCCTACCTCAAACTTAACCCCTCAATGACCAAATTCATCCTCATTGGTTCCCCGCTAAACAACAACTCATCCAACAATGGCTCAATGATATGTGCTTTGAACGGTTTAACGCTCAGATTCAGCAAAATTCATAGGCTTCACAATCGACAGCAGCCTATCATTACAGAAACAAACAGCCCACAAGGCCCAAACGGTCTGGCTCCAAATCTCCATGGGTCGCAAAATCAAACCCTCCACTCAACCACAGAACGTCTGGACCATAGTGCAGGCCCCTGTGGTTTGGGTCATCAGTGGGGGAAATGCTATCCTGACAGGGCTCCTAGCTACTCACATCGCCCGTCTAAAAGCAGTGCACCATGCCACAGCAAGCCTTATTAAGAGTGTGCAAACATGTGACCAAATCACCCCCATCCTATGCAAACTCAGCTGGCTTCCTATCCAGGCCTGTACACTGTCCAAGACTGCCTGTATCCTCTGCAAAGTGGCCTCAAGTAGCACACCAGCGTACCTGCTAGCTAAGCTCTACATAGCTAGTTCCTTCCTTCACTCCTAGCCAAAGTACCAGATTTGAGCAGATTTATTTTTGGTGTGTCAGTTGTTTTGATATTTTCAACTTGTGTTATAAAACAGTGAAACTGAACTTGCAGAGTTGAAGTGTACCAGCTGGCAAGTTATGTGGTTGATTTTAACATGGGTAAGGCCAGGTGACCCTCCACCCAGACATGCTCATGTCTCATTCTTAAGATCCTGCTTGATAGTCAGTGTTCCCATGATACTCCACGTTAGGGACTCAGCAGCAGCCAATAATGGTACTGAGGCCCCTACTGTGGGTTCGGCAGGTCAGAGCCACTCAATAACCTGTCAGGATTTGAGGTTATCTGGGAGGTTCAGGTGCCTTATAAAATGGCCAAATAATGTGTACTTTCTCTTTGTGGGTTTTGTAAGCAGGGACCTATCTAGCAAGCCAGGAATTTGTGTTTTGTTATATTTTGATATTTTCCATACAAGTACTCTTAGGCAGAACCTTTCATGTAAAGAAGGTTTGAGAATCCACAGAAATTGCACACAACTTGCTGATTTTGCTAATGCGGCTCACAAATTAACTACTAATTGTCACCAGGGGGTCGATTATATAACAATTACAACAGCGCTAAAGATGTAGAAATGCTTAGATAATACAGAATGGAGCAAACTAGCTTTGTTACAATCTGTATTATCCAAACACGTTTGCAATATGGCAAAAAAAACAGACTATTGTAATATGTTCGTGACAAAACATGGAAAGATATATGCGTTCTACATTTATTTTCATGCTAAGCAGCAAACATAGCAAATGAAACAGTCTGCTTAATTATTTCCTACTGGAAACTTTGTTAGCTAATACGAATTTGGGTTACGCATTGTTGCCCCATTCTGTATTATTAAAGCAATTAAACTGGTGCTAAATTAATTCGTTCAATTTGTTTGCACAAGGGCAACGTTTTGATAATCTCAAAGTTACAGTTAATGATCTCAGGATGTTATTGGTTCCCAAGGGCAGTAAGGCAAAGGGATCATACAAAAAGATCAGTCCAGTTACATGTGTTATCACATACTTCAAAAGACAGTTATAAGGTCAGCCAAGTATCTCCCAACATGAAGTAGGGGCATGTAATGAACATGTTGAAAGAAAATGTTTGACAAATAATTTGGTGCAGAAGCAGTGTAGTGGGCATTACCAATGTTGGAAATGTTAATTTATTGAACGATCTAAAGCGTTTGGCTACAGCACCATAAAAATGGGAGAGATTGTTTTTCTCCAATTGCCAACCCACTCGTTGTCCTTGAATCTTGTACAATGTGGGTCAGACTACAGGAACAGTTAATATTTCAGTAAGTGAGCACCATTCAAGAAAACATGCAGGCATGATGCCTGCTAGCTTACTTCAAAATTGTTCATGAAAAAAACACTTTGAGGGAAATATAGCCTGGACAGTGATTCAGAGATTACATCTGTACAGACAAAATGTAATCTGCTAAACAATAGAAAGGAACACCTCCCACATTTCTATTTGAGATTTCCCTCTTTCAGACTGTCATGTCTATGTACAACAGTTGAATTTTCCTAGGAAAATCAATATTCAAGGCTTATTGTCTTTTATAACAAAAGACAAAATATTAGACAAAATTGTTTGTGTTTTTAATCAAAAAGCAGCAAGATTGAAAAGGAAAACCATACCAAAATTAATACACATGTGAAAGTAGTGACAAAAGAATTAATCCACACAAAATATCATTTTTTGATGAATTACATCTCCCACATTTCTATTTGAGCATTCCCTCTTTCAGGATGTCATGTCTCTGCACAACAACGGAAGATCCCCCGAATAATCAATATTCAGAGCTTGATTTGTTTTACAACAAAAGAAAATATATTAGACGAAATTGTTTGTGTTTTTAATCAAAAAAGCAGCAACATTGAAAAGGACAAATATACAAATATTAATATAAATGGCACAGCAGTGACAAAGAACGTATCAACAAAAAATATTATTTTTTAGAAAACATGAATACAATAATTTATAAAATGAATCCTAAGCCCAACATGCCACACAATTAATCACAAAGAAGGAAACTCTTAAAAGTACTTACAAGACACACCATCTCATCACATCACAATATACCCACTCAGCATAGTTTAAGAAGAAACAATAATGCATTTGAAAAGAAATCTTATAGTTCTTATGGTTACAATGACAGCATTAATTAATGTATTAAATGGATATTCCTTTTGGGTACTGTTTTGATTATCATACGTGTTGGCCTCACTGACCCTTTATTTCATGACCACGACTTCCTTAGGGCTTGATAAATACATGTTGAAACTTATTTGAAGCATATTTACTAAAAGACTTACCAGCCTGATGAATCATGGCAAGTGTTGTCACAATATTTTCATTACTTGATTTCAACATCTCAAAGCACTCAGAGTTCAGAACAACTACAAATGCATACATACAAAACTAGAAATCATTGTTCTTCCATATGTGTTCCATGTAGCTTTATGTAAATAAGCACACGTTTTCAACTCAAAAACGAACCTGCCCACGATTGGTAATGTGCTTCTTGCAAATTCCAGTGTTGCATCCAGCAAGATTATGGACATATAAAATAATTGGAATAGCCACTAGAGTTAACAGAAAGAGAAAAAGCAATCAATCTAATTGTGTTGTTACAACACTTACCACAATTAATCACAGGGGAATTAAGCTTTAAATAGATTTGCAAAAAATATTGATAAATTTGATTCTTGTTATTGATTACAATTTCAGAATAACCAGTGGTTCAACATACCACCATGAATAGAAGAGTCATCAAGAAGGCCCAATTCTAAAATAATGGGCCAATGGGACAGAAACCGAAGTTGTCTGATTTTCAAAACAGTATCCAAGTGAAGGAGACATTTAGTAAACAAATTAACTGTTTCATTCGATACTATTTTTTTGATGGATTATTGTTCCTTGATCACCTATGCTGACAGAGTGTAGTGTGATGGAATTATGTGGGGTTGTAAGTGGTTTAGATGGATTTAGGATTTATTATCTAAATCATTGTATCAATATTGTTGTAAAAATAATATTTCTTGTTGATTATTTTGTCTATGCTTTCACATTCATATTATTTTTCATATGCTTATCCTTTTTAATGTTGCTATATTCTGATAACAAAACCTTTGATATCTAAATTTACAAGTGTAAGCAAATTCAATGGTTCTGAGTCGACAAATGAGGCAGTTTCGTCTCACGATTTCCTCCCCTAGGGTGCGCTTGAATAAATGTGATGCCCCCATGGGATTGGCATTTAGATTATCTCTACTTGTGTAAACAATTGTATATATCGAAAATATAGCTTTTCACAAACATATTCTTATATGGTTTCATATTTTGCATGCTACATGCTGAGGTCACACGTTAATGATGGCATACCCACAATTCCTTATATAACTACATGACACAAAATGGGAGCAAGTATACACGCTGCAGGAATTGAAAGATTATATTTTGTTCAAATACGGTTATTTGAGGTAAGATTAAATAGACACTATGCAGTAGTTAGTATTAACCTAATACTCACATTGAATTCTACTGTCATAACATTTTACTTAAATTTGTTTTTTGTTAGATGTCTCTTAATAAATTTGGTACGGGAAAATGCACCTTTTTATTGAGTAGAGGACCAACGCCACATACCTTTATATTGATATAACAAGGACAGCTAAGAAATAAATATCGGTTTCACCTCCATAGTACAATACAATTTTCCCTTATATTAATTTTGCTCAATCTTACTCTTTACCAGATATAGAAGCTGCTATCTAACATATTATATAACAAAGAGAAAGCATCAATTTTTGATCTCACAACCTTATATCTAGCATCAGTAAGTCATATCTCTCCATCTTGATTATTTTTCCTGCTATATTTATGATACATATTGCTATAGATGATACAAACAACAATTCTTTTATGGTAAGAATCCTTTTAAAATACATGGTGCATTTGTTTTGATATATTAAAAAAATATATTTTTTAAATTATTCGTCTCCATTACCATTAAGATTTAGTTAATATGTAAATAATTTGACAGATTATAATTATAATTGTTCTTTTATAACACGCTGAAATCGGACAATGGCCCACCTTTCAACGGATACGAATTTGCAATGCTGGCAAAACACCTGGGATTCAAGCATCTAAAAATAACTCTGCGATGGCCATAGGCGAACGGCATGGCAGAACGGTTCATGGCGTCAATGAAGAAGACGATTCAGAGAGCCCGCATCGAAGCAACCAACCCACATCAAGCACTGTACCCGCTCCTCAGAGACTACCGAAACACCCCACACGAGGCCACACACAAAACTCATGCAGAGCTAATGGTTCGATATGATGTGCATACCCGCAAACCATGAAATTCATCAGCCCCAGATGAGGCAAATGCTGAGGTGTGTCTGAGACATGCAGAGGTAAAGGCGAAAGCTAAACTGGACACTGACTCTAGGCGCAAAGCGATGCCAAAACACTTTCAGGTCAGAGACGAGGTCTTAGTGCAACAGCCCATGATCAGGAAAACTGATTCCAGGTTTGCCCCTAGCCCCATGAGGGTCACGGCCGTGAAGGGGACGATGGTGACAGCACAGGATGAAGATAAGGCTGTTACGAGGAACTGCTCACAGTGCAAACACTACCTTAAAAAGGAAGAGTGCGAATCGCCTCCGCTGGCCTGCATCCCGCGGCCGAGGGAGCCACAGGATGACCTATGGGTCGCACCAGGAGGAGATGTCGAGTAGATGACACCCGGCAAAGTCTCCGCAGGCGGAGAAGAAGCAGAGACCCGACACAAGAGGGTGATTAAGAGACCAGTACGGTTAGTTGAAGAATGCTAACCCACACGTTCGAACATTTTTCCGGGGGTGGTGTTATAAGCCACCATGCATTTAAGAGGGGGGCCCGCCCACCAAGAGGCAGGACTAATGACATGAGTTGGGGAGAGTTCGAGGGAAAGGGACGGCGGGCGCAAGTTAACTTATTGTGAGAAATAAAGAAGACCTAATCAGTCAGCCCCTCTCCAGTCAGTTGCTAGAGCTATAGCACAAAAGCACCAACATGTTCTCTAGCGCCAGTACAATCTAGGGGTCGCATGATGACTGGCTAATGGTGTTAAGAGGGCTATAGTAGAGGCCTTCTAGGCTGATCCTATTTTTGTGCATTGTGTGTCATCAGATGCCTCAGCAAAAATGGGGTACACAACTTGGTCCCAGACTTTATCCAGCATGCAGCTGTCAAGGCACCCTCGTTCTTTGTCTGGTACTATGAATGAATTCTACACTTTCGCAGTTTTTGCTTGAATAAGAATACGTTTCCTCCTATGCTTTTCTTGCCACACAGTTGCTGATTGCGGAGTTGGTGCGCTGTCTAGCCCACATTGATATTATGCACTAAGTATGGCAGGCTGTCTTTGAAGGACCCTGTGGAAAGATGAATGAGTGCCTTTGTCCTTCCCTTTCTTTTCCTTTTCCTCCACTGTTTCACTAGTTTTTTTTCTCAAAATCATGTGTTGTAGGCTTCTCACTCAGATGAGTCACCAACATTATCTTGGTCATCATCACAATTATTGTCATGTCATCATCATCATCATCATCAGATTCATCATCATTTTGATCATCAGGAAATGTGGTTGATGGTGGACGAAACCACAAACATCCCACATCCTTCCAATTGTGCTGTGTTTCTTCCAGCTCATCAGAAAATACTAACTGCAACTACGCTCTCCCTTTAGACCCCAGTGAAAGTAAGATGAACTTTGGTTGCATGTTTCCCGCTCTCCCTGGCACTGTTCAGTGCTTTGGACATACTGTCACACAAATGGTTAATTCTCTGTTGCCACATAAAGATGGCCCAATGTGGCTCTGTTACAGCTACTGAATGGATTCCTATCTCTTACCGGTATCCAAACAAATCTGTGGTGTTCTGTTTCCTGAATCTAAAAAGAAATGCCATGTGTGCTTATGTCACACAAGGTTGTCAGTCACTGAGATTATATTCTCCCTACTGCTTAAATGGGACAGTTACTTACAGCCACTGAATATCATCTCTTCCTCTGCCTACAGGGAATTATGTGTCTTTCTATGGTCACAGAATGTTAAAGCAGTCACTTACAGCCACACTGTGAAGTCGGCTACTGCCTAGCAAGAAATATATATATATATGTATATGTATATTATGTCTCTGCAACTAGTATTAGTTCTGGAAAGAAAAAGATGATGCACTCAGTTGCAAGCACTAAATACACTCTCTCGCCTAAAGAAAATTCTAAGATTTGTTATTATCAATTTCACAATTTGCAAAGTGCATCTGGTCCACCTATCAAACAACAGTGCAGCCACTTAGAACCACTAAATGTAATCTAATATCTACCCCGTCCCAAAACAACCGTTGAGTGTTCACCTCAATATGACAGGAAATAGTGTGTGCATTCAAGTTGGGATTGTCTCCTCACTCATACTAATATATTTCTGTAACTCACGCCCACCGAATATTATCTTCATGTGTGCATTCCAAGAATTATCCATCTTTTCAACTCTTCAACTCTTCTCTTCAACTAGTAATTTCTCTCACTACAAAAAGATAATGCACTCACTAGCAGCTTCTAAATGTAATATCCTCCTCCCTAACACGAATTATAAGACATTTATCTGCAACTAATATTTGGTCTGGCCACAAAAGGATGTCACACTCAGTTACTGAATGCAACTTTGTGCTTAAAACAAATGCTAACGTTTGTTATTCATAACTTATCAACTTGCAAAAGCATTTTATCTGGCCCCTAAAAATCGCAGGGTCACTAACAGCCACTGAATGTAATCTAATTTCCTGTCTGCCTCCAAATAATTCTGTTGGGTTCTTCTATGTAATCAAACTGACAAGAAGTATCTTGTGTGTTTATGTCCTCGAATGAGGTCAATGGATTATAGTACAGTTGTGAAAATGATGGCCTATCCTATTTCAAATTCCTTTCTCTCATAGGCTAAATTTGTTTTAATGTTCTATTGTCACTCAACCTGATCTTATTTTAAGTTACTACCAGTCCATCAACTAAAGCTTTTTTTTAATTGTTCACTTCTGCCTAATAGTACAGGACCATGTGCAGACCAAACATGCTATGTGACAGTTCTAGTGAGAAAAATGTGGGACTGGTTTTGTGTTAGAAACTAGGTATAGATGAATCATGTCCATGGCGTCACTCTATGGTGCATGGAGTGTACTACTGATGATGTCATCAGGGTGGCCAACAACTAAGTACATACAATCTTCAATATCTCACTTATTTATTGACAGATTTCAATTTTTAAGGTCGCATATGAAAGATTTACCTTACAACATTTACATTAAAGTCAATGGTATCTCAAAAAAGTCCATATTTGTTGTGAAGATGTGCGATTACAGCACTTGCCCGATTAATACCATTTGACTGAAGTTATGGAAGGTGTAATGGGCATAGCTCTTCTATCCTCATCCAAAAGGAAGTGGTCAGTTGTTATAGATTTTCCTTTGTGTTTATTGTGCCAACACCAATAAATGGATGATTTAGTTCAACATTCAAAATCTCCTGAAAAACGACATGCTACTGTAAGAATTTTAAATGAGCATGAAGACTGTGATTATAAACACCTTTCAAAACACCTCTAAAATACAAATGCTTAGTAAATAAACAAAGATAATGGAAGGTGCTGTCTGTCCTCGTACAAGAACTGTAAACACAAATGTAATTTTCATAGACTACAGGTCAGATATACAAATAACTTGCAGCACATGCAGGTGCTGGAGAGAAATCAGTGATGAGAAAGGAGATTCCTTGTACATGATCTAAAAGTACCACTATTGATTTACAAATACATGCCTGCTTCATTGTGATATACCTGAAGGAAGGAGGCATCCATTGCACAATGTTTGGACTGAAGACTGAAGATGCAGCTCAGAAGATGTATGATGCTATTCATTTTAATAAAAATATACTATGGAAAGTCAAGTTGAGAGGGGAAATGCATTCAAAAGATGCCCACGTAAATGATATAGTATAAGACAAAGAATGTTGAGCAAATAATGTTCACAATGTTTTGCAAAGTGCAGAAAAACCTCCTGAAACACCACAGAACATGCCATAATGTGCAACTCAAGTAGAAGTAATTCACTGCCTATTTCTCAGAATCCCTTTCGGAAGGTAAGGTTGTCACAATGGCAGATGCTGAGATACACCACAAGGAAAATATGACATTGCGAAAATCCTGGAAAACACTTATTGAAAATGAGTTTTGACTTGGATGTAGCATTCAGGAATTTTGTCTCCAAAATCAGTTAACAATGCTCTACTTTCACATACAAACGTAAGTTCTTACATGAATTAAAATATGAAAGCTCTACAACAGGCTCCAAAATTGCTTGAGAAAACCATCCTGGCAGGTGAGAAGTGGAAATGTACATGTTCCATCACACAGAACAAAGTTACAAAAACAAAATAAAAAGACGTGTTATACCTTTTTCAAACATTGCATAGTTTTAGAAGAATGTTTGATAGCTCATAGGGTGAAAATACACATTTGAATTAGAAGACGGATTTTGTTTCTAATTCTAGGAGCCTTTGTAAAGAGCAGACATGGGCGTTTGTCTATATACTGTGAAATAATCTGATCTGATAATGCCCGGTTCTATGTCTTTATAACGAACACAACTTTTTCAATGCAAGAAAAATAAGGAAACATGTTGATTTGTTTCTCTTTCTAAATTTGGTGGACCTCCTCCCCAAACTCCCATTTCCCCAGTTTTATTTCCCCACCCTTTTTAATCCCTCACCCCTGCCCCATATATACTTTTACCAAAATTCGAAATGTTTTCATGATTTATTTTCCACTGAAAAAGCTATTCATTATTTTGATTTCATTATAAACACTGTATACCCCTGTTCCCTTGTAATAACTTGTGCATTAATCAATTATTGGAGCAGTATTAAGTGATGAATAGGACTTTGTTATGTTTGATCATGCTTTCTGAAGGTATTAGATTGATGAATGTATCCCCATCCTTTCCATCAGGCTTTTCTGCTGCTCGATTGTTGTCATCATTTTTATAACCTCTTTCTCTAAATCTGTTAACAATTTCCCTCTTTGCTGCATTGTAATCTGCAAGATTACTGCATATTGTTTTAGCTCAAATGAACCCTGCTTTATGAATATTTTGGATTACATAGTTCTGGTGGCAACCACTTGCATGAACTATACAGTTACCCACTAAAATGTCCTTAATGTTTGGTTTTGTGTCACTATTCTAGAAAACAATTTCTGAATCTAGAAAGACTATCTCAATTTTACTCCTACCACAGGTCAAATTTGAACCAGATTCACTATTATTTCAATATTGATGAAGGAATATATTGCATAAATACCACTATGTTTTTAGTATGGTGGCTCTTACTGAGTAATGCATGTTGTGTTTCAAAGTATCACATTAAAAAGGTTAGATAGCAATGGCACATACGTGGCATTCAAGGCTACTCCATTCAATTGGTTGTTAAATTGGCTTTTGGTTTTCCCCTACAGAAGCCTTCCCCTGATCGGCAAAGCCCATTGAGGATCTGCCATTCTGTGCTCTCTCATGGAACACTCTGGTCTATCACTAATTCTTGCATATTCCTAGGGGAAAAGAAATGCTGCAGAAAGTAAAATTGTTCCTACTAAAAAAGACCTGGTTCTTGTCCCAGTTTGACCTGGACGGCTTCAGAGTCGTATTCTGTCCTGCTCAGCCTTCCATCAAGGGGCGCCCAAAGGGCAGACTCTACATTGGTGCAAAATCAGATCTCTCATTAAAAACAATGCACGGTGTAAGAAGCCACCCAAATTTCTTGTGTGCAATGCTGCCAAATTTTCTGGTTGATGGAAATCATTCTCTGGTTGGAACTCGTTATGACGCCGCAAATGGTCGAACTACAAAGGAACTATTGAAAGAGGTGTCTGATGCGCTAAGGGTTTGGTCCAATCAGTGCTCCAGGGGTGGCCTAATTCTGTCGGGAAACTTTAATGCCAACTGCTCAAAGAGCACTATGAACCCTAAGGTTTGGCCTGACATTCCTGATGAAGTCGATGAAGTAGTGCCAAAAGCTCACAAAAGAGGTGGCCACTGGTTGGACCTACTATCAGAATTTGACCTATCCCCACTTGAATGCATGGATAGGTGCCCAGTGAATACTTGGTATAATGGCTGATCAAAGAGTTGTATTGACTTTGTATTTATTAACTGTATAATCAGGGCTCATTTTAAAGAGTTCACAATTCTGTCGACTAAATAGAGCAATCATGTTATACTAAAAATGTCTCTTAGGTTAGGAATTGATAAAACAAGGGAAAAGCCCTGTACTAACATAACTGTCACTGTCCAGGGAAACCGAGTATTGTGGTCCATGGGGAACATCAATAGTCTAAACTCCTCACTGTCCAAAAGCAGATGTACCACCAGGGAACTGTTAACTAGTAGTAATTGGGATCTCGAGGAAATGGTAAACAATTTCTGGGCAATTTAATTCAGACATATAGTAGCACATACATTCATGGGATAGCCGGGGGTTCCTTACAATCTTACCATTGTCAAGAGGACGAGAGCCTTATATGCAGCTATCCTTAAGACTAGGAGTGGAGGGCTGATTCCCTAGTGTGAGAGAAGAAAACAGAGCATAGTATTCCGCACTAAATACAAGAACTGGGTCTGTAGTTACAAAGTTGACACATCCTCAGGAAACTGGAAGATTATCCGGACCATGATAAAAACACAAGACACCAAAATATGTTGCCACTGCTCCTTTATTATAGAACAGGAGAAGCCATCCTTGAAATCTGCGGCATCTCAGAAGTGGCCTGTGGTTCTCATATTATAATGTACTGGGAGGCGAATCACACTAATGAGGAAAACAATTGGACGCAATCGTTGGGTAAATTAATAATGCTGCATGATAAAGAGGAGGATTTGGTCAGGCTGATAATGAAAGCAAGAGCTTTGAGGGTCCCTGGCACTGACAGGCTCTCCAATGCTGTAATCAAGAAAGATCCACTTTTGTGGGTGCCTATATTACATTAATTCTTCCTCTACATCATTAAGCCGGGCAAGGTCCCACCTTCCTGGAAACAATCAGTCCTAATACCAGTTCATAAGAAGGGTTCCTGTCTCAATCCAAACAATTAAAGACTGCTAGCAATGCTGGACTTGGGAGTAAAAATGTTTGCTTCCATTCTACTAGAAATGCCAACAATCTGATCAAACATGAGTAACCTGTTAAGCTATCAACAAACCGGGTTTCGTAAAGGGCTGCAGTACAACTCACACCATTTGGGTCTTGCAATCATTTATCTATGTCACATATCAGAATCCTGAGACTGCACTATACTCTGCAATGTTGACTACAGCGCTGCATTTAACAGCGTCTCTCGTCTGAAATTGTGGTCCAAACTAGAAGCATGGGGGATTGATTCAACCTCCCTGTACTTCAATAAATCACTATATAGCGACACATCTGTAGAGTAAGGATGAACCAAAAGGGGTGCACATCTGAAAGTTTCCCCACAAACACTGGCCTAACGCAAGGCTGTGTTCTTGCACCCCTCATTTTTAATCTTTATGTATCCGACCTTGATCTGGCACTAAAGGCAGCCCACAATTTCCCTCCTAAGTTTGGAGGGGCAAAGATTGGCTGGCACTCCTATGCAGATGACACTGTAGTTCCTGGCCAGACTGCGGTGGGTTTACATCACACCCTGTATGCCCTGCAACTATACACCCAATCTAATGGCCAATGGATTAAGATATCTAAATCTAAAATAATGCCAATAGGGAAAAAAGCTTATGGTCATCAACTATTCTAAGGTTCTTCCACCCAAGACTTGGTGCACATCATTGGCTGTTAAGAAGGTGGGTGTGCAGTCATAATGTAAAAAAAAAATGTCGAATGACAAAAAAGTCCAAAAAAAAATGTCGAAAAATAAAAAGTTGAATATATTATTTTTTATTTATATGTATTTTTTGGGTTTGGTAAGTATAAAAAATGGGTAAAGTATAAAAAAAAGGGGGTTCGGGGGGAACCCCCATTTTGAAAAAACAATTCGACTTTTTTTTCGACATTTTTTTTTCGACATTATGACTTTCGACATTTTTGTTTTCGACCAAATGACTATAAACCAAGAAGGTGATTGATAGGTGTGGGGGACACTCCAACGAGGCAGAGCTAGAAGCTTACAAAAATGCATAATTTTCTCTATGCATTAGAGTTTCTATCAGAGAGGGTGGTTGTCTGGCTGCAAAAGCTGGTTGCAAAAATCTTTGTTGCTGAATCTAGCGGGTGCAATTCCAATTGTAGCGATACCATTAGAACTTGGCTTACATTCCTTCATGTCGAACTGGAAAATAGCCCAGTGTAAGTTCTTGTTAAAAATCAACTCAGAAAATATGGGTAAAGGATCTTTATTGGGATTCAGGGTGGGCCATGCTAACTTGAAATTGACAAAGATCATGTACAAGGAAATGGTGGCTAGTGTAACAGCTCATGTAGATATGATCAAGTTGCCCTTCCCTGCGGCACATGACCTGGCCCTGTTCCCTCGTAAATTAAAATAGAAAACAATCGAATGGGACTGTGCACCGACTTTTTCGACACTGGCTAAAAAGAGATGGTACAGGTTATATACGCAACAGGGCATGCTCTATGAAACTCTGCGTACCTACTTGACTTAATTTCATTATATTCTATTTATGCATGTATAGGCTTCCAGTTTTAGAATACATGTGAGCCTGGGAGGTTATTCCAATAAAAGAACACACCTGCAGGCTTTACTGACGCTCTTCCCCTCACTTACTCAGGAGTATGAGAAAGGCTATGCTAATGTTCGCACCTACTGTTCTGACCAGATTTGGGCATCGTCTTTGGGGGAGAATCGCTAGTAATGACTGCTGCTGCTCAACAAAATGGGATGCAGGCAAAGAAAAGTTGACTTGCTACGCCCATGACCTGAATTTGTGATAATTCTTTTAAAACTATTGTATACCCTTATCATAAGGTATTAAATTATTTGTATACACTATTTGTTAGATAGAACCATTGTCAATTTTACTATTTGTTACTTTGATGAAATTGATGATTTATTTTATCTTTGTGCTCCTTGTTCTTTTAACCATTCATGTATTATGATTTAAGGTTCTCTTGAAGTGTGTGTGCTTATTACGTGTTGTATATAGTGTAAAATGCTTGTTTCACTAGCCATATTGCACTTAAATTAAAACATTGAAAAGCAGGCTATTAAAGAAAAATTGTTGTTTTCATGATGAAATAGGAAATTTCCAAAAGTATATTGCATTGTTAAAAATATGTAGCAGACTTATTCTAAAAAAAAATCTGGTATCTTTTAATGCTAGTGTGTGTTGCATCAATGTATAGAGTGCATTCACGCCTATCATCCCAAGAGAGTTATATTGCTACTTTATATTACTGATTGCAGACATTGGCAGACATTGGTTCTGTTAGTCTTACATTACCACTGACGATAGGGCATATCTCATGTAAATCATCAAACTTTTCGTGTATGGTAGTTAAAAAAAATGTCTATAGGAATAATTGAATTCAAAATAACATTAAACAATATGTTAAATATTGGGACTGTTTGCATTATGCAATGTAACAAACGTTTCTGACAATTACTTATTTTCCATTCCAAGATGGTGCTTACCGTAAGGCTCCTAACACATGATCACATTCTATACATCATAACAAAATGAAGTTGTACGCACTGTGGAAAGCCAGAAGAAGGACTCGTACCAAAAGACATAGGTTTCAAGTAGTTTTATTTAAAGTAAAGGACAAACTCCTCACTGACCCTATTGCTAGAGGGAGATGTCCTGCTTAACAACCTAAACTAAGGTGCTTGTCGATAGTCCTAATGAAAATAGTCCTTGGTCCAAACCTATCAGTTAACTGGCCCTACCACTTAAAAAAATAAATAACAAAAATAGTTGAGAGTGCCCTACACTCTTGATGTTCAGGGAAAATCTCTTCGGGTATATCAGGGACCTTCCCCAGCACCTAATTCCAGTGTTCAAATCTCTTACCAGTTCTTCTTCAAGAAACAGCTCTTGTCAATCAATCCACGGTTCACAACATTTCTCCAAAATTCCACACAACACAAAAAGTATGATGTTCCTGAGAAAATAAAATGTCTGAGTGTCTTCAGCTGCAGGGTTATTGCCCTGTTTTCCCTCCATCACTTATCTGGGCTTCTCTTTACAACATTCAGGAATTGGGTGCCTCTGTGTTTCCCACTTATCTGTGCCTACTTTTCTATATTGGGATGTATTGGCTCTGTTAGCTTCGTGGTTAGGATGGTCTTTCCTTTCTCCCAACTTGCTCTCTCCCCTTTGTAAGCCTCTTAGATATGGGCAACCCTCTTACTTTCAGGCTTATAGGTCTGCTACAGCTAGTGTGGGACCTGTCAGCAGTAGTGATATAGCCCTCAGCTTTACGGTCATCTTGCTTGGGTATGAGTGGTTGTTGCTTTCCGCTCTTCTTGGTGTTGTTATTTAACTTCACTTTCTCCTCCTGGGCAAAGCCATATCTCCACTCGCTTCCACAGTTCAGCGCAGCACTCCTCTCCATTTCTTTCGTCATGAGCGAAGATGTCACTTCTTTCTTTGCCCCTGGTTTCTGCTGCCGCTTGCAGGCACCTGACCCACCATTTCTGTGGCGTGGTCAAACCTCTAGGTAGGTTTGGGTGGGTCGGCCTTTACTTCTTTGGTTCTGCCCCGCTCACAGCTGCACCTTTCTCTGCCGTTCGTCTTCCTCCACACCACCGCCAGTTCCATGGTTCAGTGCGGGTCTGACCCCTCTGACGTCTCTATCTTGGAGCCTTGCCTCTGCTTGTGCTCTCTCCTCCTCTACTCCAGTATCACTGGCTGTTTATTCTAGTTGCTGTACTGAGAGGGGGCACACCGTTCATCACAGGACATTAAATACATATAAAGTTCAACATTCTTTGAAGTCCAACTCAACATAGTTTTGTCCATATTAGTTACTTCTATGTAAGCAGATAATAATGTATAGGGAGTTCCCCATGGGAGTCCTTGCCCTCTGAAGGGGAATCCCTTCCCATGAGATCCCGCTTTCCCAAAACCCTATGGAGGGTTTTGCTTAGTGGGTTCACTTCTCTGGCCTCAAAGGGGGATGCTCCTCCTAGGGAAGAGGGGACGAAGTCTCCAGATTTGTCACAGCACCAAAGTTGGAGACTGCACCAATTTAACATTCATTCTAATAAACAATTCCTGATGTTTGCAGACTGACTGATACTACGGGTATCTTGTATTATTTACGTGCATCATCAGTAAGTAAATCATGTACAACTATATTCCAATGCAAACATGTTTGTTTTTAGACAACAATTAGAAAGTCATTGGGCTTCATTACAAGGGTGGCGGGTTGTCGATAACCTCGTAACACTGCTCCCACCACCTGATATGCCGCTGGTATAATACAAGTCACGGCGGTCTGGGATGTCAGGCGGCGGGAACTGTAAGTACTCATTCCCGACACGGAAGCACTGCCACCATTGCTAACGGTGCCGTTGCTTACATGTCAAACATTACTGCAGGGGGCGGTACTCCCAACCAGTCAGACCTGCTGGGAGATCTGGCCCCTGCAGGCATTCCCGTAGTCTGGCAGTCCTGAAAGGTTACCAGTACATTGCTACTGGCACCCTTATTTCCAGACTGCCCGACTTAGAATGACTCCTTATTTTAATTTATATCAATCGGAACAGATAATAATATTAAAGAATACTGAAACACCAGATATTATTTCAGAATCTGAATATACAGGAAAATGTGTAAAAGAATTTGGATTCCTGTGATGCCCCGCAGGAGTACAAGGATGAGTAATGGATAAACCTCACACTCTGCCCTTCCACTTCACCAAAGCAAGAGTCATCCCAATCATAAAGGTGAAACAGACACAGATAAGAGATATGCCTCATTCGCCTTTTATGGTAACGTGGGCAAAGGGCAAGCTATACCTTCAAGATGATTTTAGAACTAAAAATATCTTTGAAATGAGAGTTTAGAAATGTAAAGGCATGGTGTGAAAAAACGTGCAGTTGGAAATGTCAACAGGGGCTATATTTACTCAAGCATACACTTAAGCTACAATCAAGAACTTTCCCTAAATATGTTAGGACTGGAGTTTAGAATAAAAAATAACACTAGCTTTAGAACATGCAGGGAAGGCTTTTAGGGGTCAGGAACTTTGCATCCCCAGAGACATTTTCCAGTTGAGATTTTCACATAGAACCATTCAAATCTGTCCATTAAATAACAGAGATATTTACGATTTTATAAATTTGTTTAGCAGCCATCTTGATGGCTTCATCAATCCTACAAGCCATTCACCAGAGAGTAACACCATGGAAATGATTAATCTATCAGAACTTTCTAATGACAAAAGACCAGATCCATCTTTTCTTCATTAAATTTACTTACAAAAGCTCCCCTACTAACAACTAAATCATCGGCCTGCAACCATTGACTCATTTTGTTGTTTTGAGCTACAATTCCCCTCAGGCCTTGCCAGCATAGTCAAAAGCGAGGGGTCATGACAGACATAGTCCTAAACTTCTGGAGAGCTCAGATCCCAGAACTAAATCATATTTATGGACCACCTCTCCTTCAACCAAGGCCTATTCCCTCAACTACTCTAGCAACCTCCTGCCTCTCCCTCTGCCTAACGAGGCTGATCTCAAAGGTGAAACACACGTTCACATATTCAGACTTTTTTGCCAGAAACTCCTGAACCAATTTCCCCAAACCACTGTTGATGCTGAGAACATCTCAAGTCTCAAAAATAGCCCAATATTCCCCGGCTTCGGATTGTGTCCAAATAGTGTCGCCCACCTTAGAGATGGGGCACACCTGCCCTTTGCCAGTTTGAATACCAGCAGGGCCAACTCAGCTCTCAATCCTTCTGAAGTCGATAAATTGAGTATCATTAAATTGGGACCCATTGACATCTAAAGCATTATTTAGAAGCATCAGCAGTCCAATATAAAGTGCTGTAAAAAATCTGATTGTATTGTGTACATTGGGTGTTGTGTCCTTTACAATTTCTCACATGGTTTGCATATGTGTATTTCTTTTTAATGTGTTTTATTGAACACATTCACGTGCCCTTGGCATACAAT